>NC_133619.1:446021071-446181071 GCF_048593235.1 Sminthopsis crassicaudata
AGAATAGTGACTTCCCTTCCTGCAGAGAGCTGCCTCAAGTCTGGTTCAGACAAGACACACTCTCCATCTCTAGAGTGCCACCCTGTTTTATCCTCCCAGAGAATGGGCGTGGGATAACGCAAGGGCTTCTGGGGAAAATTACTTCAACCAATGAACTTGCTCCTCCTAAGCATGCAAGCCAGGAGTTGACAAGTAAAACTCCCAGTAAAGGCTGGAACTAGAGAATTAAGTACCAACTTAGCACTTAGTAAGAACTTATCATCTCATTATCTCATTAGCACTTAGTAAAAACCTAACACCTCCTTCCTTCCCTCCCCCCTCTCTTTCTCTGTTTGTCTGTCTGTCTGTCTCTTTCTCTCTCTGCATCTCTGTCTCATTCTGTATCCCTGATTCTGTGCATGTATGTGTGAGACTCTGTCTCTGTCTTTCTGACTCTATTTGTCTTTTTCTGTCTGACTCTGTCTCTGTCTGTCTGTCTGTCTGTCTCTCTTCCTCTCTTCCTGTCTCTGTTTCTTTGCCCTAGCTTCAGCTACAATGACTTGCCTGCCCTGTGTGTGATAGTTGAATTTGGAATATAAAGAATGGCCTCAGAAAAAGAGGTGGCCAATTCTGGAGAGGTGTTTAAATTTTAGCACAGTCAGCCAAGTTATGGAATCAACAACATGAAACATCAACCTATATCATCTATCTGCTAGAGGTTCAGAACTGAGGGCAGCAAGCTGACTGATAATTTGATGGAACACTTCAAGGCAGAATAAACAGCCACAGAAGGGCAGGGAGCAGAGCTCTGGTGCAGAGAGTCAATAGTTATCAACTCAGCCTATGAAGAGCCTCAGATTTCAAGTTGTAAGGGCCATAGAATCTACCATTTTAATTTTATAGATGAAAACCATGTGGCCCAGAAAGGTTGCCCAAGGTCACAAAGACAGATCCTCTGACTTTAAACTCAATCATCTTTCTGTTGTGCTACTCAGCCTCATAAAAAGACATAAGTAATGAGCAGCCCCCTGAAAATTATTTCCTACTAAGTATGAACATAAATAATTAAAAGACTTTATGGCCTCTCATATGAGGGTTGCTCAATGATGGCTATTGTTATTCTTACTAGGTCTTGTTATAAGCCTTTTTTGACGTATATGTAAGATTGTTGACTCTTTGATATTTGTGCATTAAGTGTCTGCAAGGAGATTTGGTACTAATACACTGGATAGAGTGTTTTAAGATCATCTGGCTAAGGACAACAAACAAATTGCTTCTTTGAAAGCAATAATCCAAATTGTATTCTGGCCCTTCTTAGCAAATAAGAACAATTCACACAAAGATTAGAGGAATAATAGTTGAAGTCCTAACCTACAAAGGTTAAAACTACAGATTATGGCAGATAATTGAATTGGCATCCCATTAAATTAATTCTTTAGTACATATGTCTGAAACAGACACTATAAATTGCTTATAATCATATAGTAAAGGGAAATCAAACCAAACTGCATTTAAGAAGTCATGTACTTTCAGTTATCTCAAACTGCTCTTTCCTACAAAAAAAAAAAAAAAAAAAAAAAAAACATTTATTTAGCAACAGTGCTGTATCTCTCTGAATCATGGAATATCACAAATTCGGTTGAAACAAAACTATAAATTAAGCAAAGTGTAATGGCAAGATGCAGAGTGAGTGAGATAAGTATAAATCATTATTAAGGATGATTTTGGAGACCTAATAAAATATCAACAAGAATGAATAGAACCAGGAAAGGAGATAAATAGGTGGCAAGAGTGAAGAATAAAAGATTGATAGTTGTATCTATGAAGTATTGAAAGACCCAGGATACCCTGTCTCACTATATTGGGTTTGATATTCATGGAGGGTTTATGGAAAGATAAGATGGTTGGATAAATGTAAGATAAAGGGGTGGTTGGATTACAATCTGTACTAGTGGATGGAGTCCTTACCCTAATGAAATCACATATTCATCACAGTACAAGTAATTGAAGGAATGAGAGTAAATATGTTTTCCATGGAAAGGGTATTAAGAATTGAAATTGTTTACAAATATCATCTCATCAGATCCTCACACAATCACAGGACGTGGGTACTATTATTATTCCCATTTTATAGTTGAGGACATGGAGGCAGACAGAGGTTAAGTGATTTGCCTAGGAGCACACATTTAATAAATGTGTATGTCTGGATTTGAACTTAAGTCTTCCTAACTAAGTTCTATCTATTCTTACACCTACCTGCCAGTGGAATCAAGAATTACTTCTAAGAGTACATTCTGGAAAGATAGCAGAGTAGGTCAGAAAATTCAAAGCTTTCCAGATTTCCTCTACAAACAAAACAAAATTCTGCTTCAGAGCTAATATAGATGGATGAAAAACAAATATGTTTGGGCAGAACAGGGATACCACAAGAAGACTGGAAAAAAGACACCAGGATGGAGATTCAGCTGGTGTGGAATGTAAATACCTTCAGGCTAGCTCTGCTAAAATAGCAAATTGCAACACTGGGCTAGTGGAGTTGGAAGGTAATCTCAACCAGAATTATAGGAACCTTCTCCTAAATAGTGTGGAAAGTCAGGGATCTTAGTTCAGGAAGACTGAGGAAACTTCTGATAAAGAATGCCAGTCCTAGCTATGCTCCTGAAACTTGGCACTTACACCCAGTAATTGCAGAAGCAGTGGGGAAAGGTAATTATTGGTTACAGGCACTTTCAGGAGGGTAGAATTCTTGGTTTTGATTCCAGGACAGAGGGAAGAAGTGAAGTGAAACAGAGGCTTCATCCATCCCTCATTCCGGGACTAGATTATGCCACATTTTTTTTCTTTTTTTTTTTTTTTTTAAAAGTGAGGAAGCACAGTAGAAAGAACCCAACTGTAGAAAATTATTATGGGAATAGAGAAGATTCATCTTCAGAGTAAAAAATCCAAAGTAAAATATATGACTCTTCTACCCCAAAAAAGTAATGTTAAATGTTTACCTGCTCAAAAAAAGAATTTATAGAAGAACTCAAAAAGGACTAAAAATCAAATGATAGAGACTGAGGAAAAATTTTTTAAAATTTAGAAAATATAAGAAAAATAAGATTATGAAAAAGTCAACCAATTAGAAAGAGATATCTAGATATGACCCTTTGAAAATTAGAATTGGGCAAGGAAAAGCCAGTCATAAGTCATAAGAGAACCAAAAATAATAAAACTAAATATAAGAATGAAAAAAAGTAGAAGAGAATGTGAGACATCTCATACAATAAAAAACAGATCTGTAGAACAGATCAAAAAAAGAAAATATAAGAATAATTGCTCTATCCAAGATATGATAAAGAAGAACCTTGACACAATAATAAAAGAAATAAAGAAAAATTGTACTGAAATGATAGAACAAGAGGGAAAAGTAAAAATAGAAAAAAAAAAATCCACCAATCACCATCTCAAAGAGAATCTACAAGAAAAACATACATCATTGTTAAATTTCAAAAACCCTAAATCAAAGAGAAACTTTTACAAGCAGGAACAACAACAAATAATTATGGTGCAGCTACAATTAGAATTGCAAAGAATCCATCAGTAGCTACAACAAAATATTGAAGGTCCTGGAATACTATATATCAACAACTAAAAGAAGTAGGATTACAGATGAAAATATTATGTCCTGCAAAAATAAGTATCATATTAAATGAGAAAGAGAAATAGGGAATGAACTGTCAGATTTTTATTTGTCACAAACCTGAACTCAATAGAAAATTTAATATGTAAGAGACAATATCAAATACTAATTTCAAGGGACTCAATAAGGGCAAACTGTTTACATTTTACATGTAAAAGTGTAAATTATATATCTAAAATTGTCTTTAGTAATTGGGTATTCAGAAAGAAACATTGGGGTAAAGCTGAATATGATGTGATTTTAAAAAGCAAAATCATGTAAGAAAAATTAAAAACAATAATTATGTTATGTGAATATAGTTCAAGAGCAAGAACAGATAAAAAGGAATTAAATGGGCAACATGTGTCTATGTGTTAAGTATAAAGAACTAACAGGGGGAAGGAATAAAATAAGGTGGGGTATATAAGGATATGTATATTTAATGGGAAGGGAATAAAGAGGAAGGGAAAAGGTAGGAAGAGAAGATAAGGGAGGGATCCTTGGAGAGGGGAAGCAGTGTGTAGTTGGTATTAGAGGTAATATAAGACTTAGCAGGGATAGAAAATAAGAGATGATAATACACAAATTCATTAACAATAATCAGGAGTAGAATTTGTTAGGAAAAAAAAAAGCAGGGGTAGTAATCACTGATCTCAAAATAAAACTTAAAAAAAAGATTCAATCAAGATAGAAATCTACATTATATGTCAGCCATGTTAATATTGTTTTAGATGCACATGTATGTATGTATACATACATATGCATAAGCATGTATGTGTAGGTGTATACATATTTGTGTGTGTGCACACATGTATATACATATGCATACATACATATATAATATGCATTATATACACACATATTTGTGCTTAACTGTAATCTGCTTGAGGGAGGTGGAGAACAGGAAAGGGCAAACAAAAAGGATAAAATAAAAAGTGCACAGCAGAGTACAAAAGAAAATTGACAAGGAAACAAAGAAAAGGTGGGCAGTTCTGAATACAATATTTTCTATTATTACATATGCTTTTTTTGAAATAGAAATTCATTGTTATATATTTTGAATCCTCTGACCTTCTACTGGGCACACAATGTTGTTCCACAGCCTTTTTTTTTCCCTTTCTTTTTCTATTTTGTTTTTTTTTTTTTTGCTTTAAATAAATATTTTAATTACTTTTAAAATTAATTTAGTAAATTAGTTGATTTCTGTCTTCTTTTCTTCCTTTCACTACTCCTATATATACATATATATGTATATAATATACACATACATATAGATGCCATATGAATTTTATTATTTTTTAAAAATTACTGGATGTCTAAATACAAATGATAAAAATCAAGCATTTTTTTCATCAAGATTGTTTCCAATTTATTTAAAATTTCATATATAATTTCATTTTCCTGGCTCTCCTAGAGTTATTTGACAGATGTTGGCAATAATCCTGGTACATTTTCTCACTGTAGCACCCTGAACAATCAGACTGTCAATTGATTTGCTGGGCATTAGCTAGTCATTGGAGGTGTGACTAGAACCTAATACTGCTTGCCTGGGAGGAAGAGAAATGTTAATAATGTAAGGTCAAAGTTGATTTCCCTGGGATTGGTGCCATATAAGTTTAGGGACATGAATCATCATTAGCCTTTACTGATGCTGACTCATGGAAGTCTGTGGAGTCCATAAAGAAAGAGAAATTTTGATCAATAGATTTGTGTGTTATTATGCTGCAACATAATTACTTTCTAGTGATTAGGTTTATAAAGTCTAAAAATATGCATCTGCCTATTCTTCTATTCCTACAGTTTTATTCTGTGCTGTTATTAAAGATAAACTAAAAGCCTTTTTCCTTTCTTGGCCATGTATTTTTTTTCTTATTTTACTTTATTGGATATTAGCATGTATATGTTATAATCACTTTTAACCAATAATATATGTCACAATAAAATAATATTTTCTTTCTTAAAATGAATTTTTATTGATGTTCTTTGTTTTTAGATTGTACATTTCCTACTGTATCCTTTTTCTTTCTCCCTTCCAGAGAATAATCCTTAACAATCCTATTCAATCCTATTTAAAAAAGAAAAATAGTTCAGCAAAACTAATCAATATATTAAAAAATATGGTTATTGTATGCAGTGGTCTATACCAATAATGGCCCATTTTAGTAAAGAAGCAGAAGGAAATACCTTCTCATATCTTTTCTTTCAGTCCAAATTTAGTCATTATAATTTCACTTCATTCACTTCCAATTGTTTTGTTGTTGTTGTTTTGAATGACATTATTATAGCATTATGTAAATTTCTGCTTATCTCACTTTGCATTAGTTTATAGAATTCTTCCCACCATTCATTGTAATCATCATATTCATTGTTTCTTAAGTCACAATAATATTCTACACTGGTCATGTTCCACACCTTGTTTAATAATTCCCTAATCCATGAACATCTACTTTGTTTTCATTTTTGTTGCTGCAAAATTTGCTGCCTATTGACATTGAAATCCTTGGAGTTTGTAACAGCAGTGAAATCTCTGGCTCAAAGTATATGGACATTTGGATTTCCATATTAATAAAGTTTCCTGTTTCAATCTGACTTTCTTAATTTCCATACATCAGGTTTCCAAGAATACTTCAGTTTTCTTTCCCTCCCTCCCTGCTTCCTTCTCTCTGTATCTCTCTCTGATTCTGTTTCTGTTTCTGTCTGTCTCTGTCTCTCTGTCTCTGTCTCTGTCTCTCTGTGTCTGTCTCAAAATCTATCTCTGTTTTTGTCCCTGTCTCCTCCTCTCTCCTCCCCTGTCCTCTCTCTCCTCTCTCTCTCTCTTTCTCTCTCTCTCTCTCTCTCTCTCTCTCTCTCTCTCTCTCTCTCTCTCTCTCTCTCTCTCTCTCTCTCTCTCTCTTTTCCTCTCCCTCTGCAAATTGCAAACTTATTTCCTATTTAACTGGAAATACTGTTGAAATGAGAGTTGGGTTTCATTGCTTAGTAAGTCAAACATACAAGGCCAATTGTGTCTTTATTTTATTGCATGTTGACTACAGAGAGACAGAGAGGGATAGCTTGAACATCTTTAAATTCATGGGGGGAAATGCAATACACCTCCAGATATTATAATTAAAAGCCTTAAATAACAGTATAAAACCAATTATTATATACTTCTAATTTTGCCTTGCCTAAGACTATTTGAGAATTTATCATAAATTAGGTTAGTACAGGGAATATATTTATTTTTCCACTATATTCTCCAAACATATTGTTCATGTACTATATCTTGCTCCTTTTTATTTGTCTTAAGCAGATAAAAACAGAACTTTATATATGAATAAGATAAGAGTGAAAGCAAATTTCAAAAAGTAGTGACTCACAAATTATTTTTTAGTTATAATTCTTTTAATTCTCTGAGGGAAAATTTGTTAATAAATCTCAAATTCTTTTCAAACTCTTACTAATGTGAAGTATCAGTTTTGGAGGTCATATTGTCATGATCTTTATGCCTTCCTTGCCTAGTTATCCTAATTAATAAACATATATAATTATAGCTTATATTTATTTGTTTCTATACTTAACTCATGAAAGATGAAAATATCCTTTATATCTAGGACTTGCTCAATATGTATGTAGGCCAGCAGGCCAACATTTTAGTGTTGGAATTTTTGGACATGGCAACTCATAAAACAAAGGAAATTGCATATTGGCTCTAAATCTTCTAAGATACTCTTCTGATTCCACAATGGTAGTGGCAGAAAAAAGAGCAATTGGGAAAAAGGTGCTAATAATTATCTAGTTTTAGACTATCTAAAAACACTAACTTAATTGTTGTTCTTGATGCGAACTCTTTCTCAAGTGACCAAACAAAATAATAATACTGCATATCTATCTTGAAACTTTTGGTATAAATTAATCCTGAAAAAAATCATATTTAATAAGATTATACAACAGGAAAATAATAATAATAAAAGTACTAACATTATGTAGTGCCTACTGTGTGCCAGTTACTGTTCTAAGTATTTTTCAATTATTATCTTATTTGATCCTCGGAAAGGTAGATGCTGTTACTATCCCTGCTTTACAGATGAGAAAGCTGAGGCAAATAGAGGTTAAGCAATTTGCCCAGTTACACAGAAAGTAAGTTTCTGAGACTAAATTTGAATTAAAGAATTCATGATTACAAAAATGGCATTCTGTATACTATGCTACTAAGCTTCCATAAGTCCAAACTTCACTATTAAATTTTAAAGTTTTGAAATATGATAATAATAATAATAATAATAATGGTTTTTCCTATATGCTTTTCTTTTATGTTTTGGTGAAGACTGTATGTTGGGCAGTTCATTTTCCTCCATAATTATATTTGCCAGTTGGACAAGCATAGTACTTGACTTGAGTGCCCTACTTCTTCAAAAAGTCATTTTGATTATTATCAAGCACTTTAAAGTGAGACCTTAATTATAAATATTTATAACACAAGCATTGCAAAACATGGCTGTGTAGAGTGAGATAAGGTAGATCCCCAGCATGATACATTTTTTAAACTTCTTTAAGAGTGAAGTATTTTAGGAGGACTTTTGTAGTAGAGTGAATGTTAATATGCACGAGAGGAGGAAAACAGAAGAGGAGATTATGAAGACACATTCTCTACAACTGGGGTTTAACTTAGCCCCAAAGTACTGCTCCACTTTTATAATGCAATTGCTGAATTATTCAAGTCTTCATTGTTGGCCTCTCTGAACAAATCCAATGTCAGAAGACAGGTACATTCAGAGCTCCTATGAGAGCAGAGCAAGATTCAATTATCCTAGAGATGCTGCAACAGGATTGCCTATTAGGAGTTCTCTGTTGGCCCAACTTCCTGTTGCAATGTGGAAATCTCTTACCAGGACATTAAATTAAGCCCTTTAATTTCCCTCATTTGTGTCTTTTTTAATGCATGAGAAAAACAAAAACAATAACAAAAACTCTAATTTCTGGAATTTGAAGGAAATTATGCCAGGTAAAAGCAACAAATTGACTATTTGAGCTGAAAGAAAATCTCCCAACAGCAGATACTAGCACTTATACAGAACTTATATAGAACATTACCCTTTGGGGGCAAAAATATTATATATATATTTTTGGAAAGTACCAATATAATTGTCACAAAACACAATTTCTGTTGAATAAAAACAAAATCTATATTCTTATTTTTTAATTGTTTGACTGTTTTACTGGAAAGGTATGAGGATTAACATCACTGGACAATTTATGTTTTAAAAATGTCTTTGGTACTTAGAGAACACTCACTTAATAACATAAAAATAAATAACTGTGAGCTTGAAATTTATTTCCCAGGCTGTCTGAATATTAAGACATCACTGTGGGAGAGGTTCAGTGGAATTGTGGTGGTAATGATGGATTGGAAAGAGTTTAATTAGAAGGATGATTTAGATCATACTTAAAGACATCTACAACAATCCTTTGAAAATATGATTTTATAATAGGTAGAAAGTAGCAGGGGAAGCACCCAATAGCTTAAAAATGTATTAGTGTTTTCTCGTTGACCACTAAATGCACAGATGCAATGCATCCCCTTTTCCCCCCACATACAAGGGCTATGGTCTCATTCATACCTCTAAAGTTTTTCATGCTCTAGCAACAGAGTACCTTCCTTCCTCTGCTTTTTCTTTACCAAATGTTGCCTAACATCCATGCCTTAGGTTCCATCTCAGTTACTGTTATCTTCAAGAAGTCTTTCCCAATTATTCTAGCTCAGAAGTAGATTTAAAAAAGGAGCAGATTTTCCTCCAGTTGCAACAATCCATCTACTAGTTTTGGATTTAAAAAGAGATTTAATTAGACAAATTAAAGGCTCCAATTTACTACATTATTCAGAGCTTACAGGCTGTTCTGCTAGCTTAGAACTTCTAATATGAGATCCTTTTTTTTTTTTTTTTTTTTTTAGCAATCCTGGCTATAATGTCTGAGATAGCTCTCTGGAGTGCCTCAGGATCAGTCAGAGTCAGGATCAGTCAAAGTCCTTGCTCTTTAGGAAAAGAAGTGAAGGAGGCAGGCAAAAACATACTCAAAGATGGATCCTAGACCCTGGAGTCTGTAGCCTGCAGTCTTGCCTGCTGAGCATACTATGAAAGAGAGACTCTGTCTCCCTCCCTAAGCCCTCCAATCATTCTTCCCTCCAATTACCTCACCATACTACATTCAGCAGGCACCAATTGTGAGAAGAGCCATCACATCACTGAATCATCTAAGTATATGTTTATTAGAACCATTATATCACATTGAATAGGTACTTAGCCTTAAGTACTCTGCTGTTCTGAATATAAATACACCTTTTCAGAGTTTCAGCCTTCTGCATCATTCCAGCCCTCTATACCTGCCATTATTTTATTTTTAAAAAATATTTTATTTCCCCCAGTTTTCAAGACAATTTTTAGCATTTATTTTTACAAAATTGAGTTACTAATTTTTCTCCTTTTTCCTCTCCCATCCCACTCTTTTTGAAGATGATGTGATGTAGTTTAATACATGTACTAACATGTAAAACGCATTCACATATTAATCACAATGGGTGAAAGAAGAAATAGATCAAAAGGAAAAAAATAAAGGAAATAATAAAGCAAAATGTTTCAATTTGCATTTACAATTCATCAATTTTTTATCTGGTTATGGATAATATTTTCCTTTCTGAGTCCTTTGTCTTAGGTCATTTTATTGCTAAGAAGAAGTGATTTAATCATATTTGATCATCATATAATGTTGCTTTTACTGTGTACATTTTTTCTTTGTTCTGCTCATTTCACTTTGTAATATTTCATTTCCTTTGACATTTTGGATGTTATGCCACTTGGTTCATATATGTTTAATATTGATATTGTTTCATTTTCTATGGTACTTTTTAGCAAGATGTAGTTTCTTTCCTTATCTTTTTAAATTAGATCTATTTTTTATTTTACTTTGTGATTAGGATTGCTATTCCTGCTTTTTCTTAAACTTCAGCTGAAGCATAATAGATTTTACAAAATCCCTTATCTGTACTCTTACTCTCTCTCTCTCTCTCTCTCTCTCTCTCTCTCTCTCCCTCCCTCCCCCCACCTTGTGTGTGTGTCTACTTCCTCTTCTTCTTCTAAACACTATATTTTAGGTTCTGCGGTTCTGCTTTCTAATATACTCTACTATCCACTTTTTTATGGGAAATTTCATCCTATTTATATTCACAGATATGATTACTACCAATGTATTTATATCCATTCTATTATGTTATGGGCCATAACTATGAACTTGAAACAAAGGATTCTTAGAAGGTACTAACTAAGTGGAATTGATGAGACAATGGTTATCTAGTTTAGCATGGTGCTTAATAATTCTCTAGTTCAGTACATGTACGTAGTACTTAATATTGTTCTACAAAATTCACACTTATGATGAGAGCATATAAGCTTAGACAAACTCAGCCAGCTTCAGATTTAGAGGCAGTGAAGACATGAGGTTGAGGTTCAAGAGATGCTTATCTCCCACTCCTCCATATTCCCTCCATTTAATTGGTCTATAGTGTAGTTTGTATTTTATACTATTCTACCTCTTCCTTCTTTCTGAATCCAGTACATTCCTTTTTTCTCATTCCTTAATTATTTTTATGTCAATCCCTCAAATTCATCTTATACCTGTATCCTGTCTATGTGTATTCCTTTTAATTGTACTATTAGTGATATATTTTTTAAGAATTACAAGTATCATCTTTCCGTGTATGATGGAAACAGTTTAGTGCTATTGAATCTGTAATGTTTTCTTTTCTTTTTTTAAAACTTATTTATTCTTTTAGGGGTCTTGATAATGGAGGTCAAATTTATGTTTCAGTTCTGATCTTATGACTTTATGAAATCCAGAAATCCTTTTGCTTCAATGAATGACCATTTTCCCTCTTGATATATTGTATTTAATTTTGCTGGGTAAGTGATTCCTAGTTATAATTGTAGCTTCTTTGCCTTACAGAATATTGTATTCCATGACCTTTGATACTTCAGTGTTGTATCTTCTAAGACCTATGTAATGCTAATTATAACTTCCTGATATTTGGATTGTTTCTTTCTGGCCACTTGTAGTATTTTTACTTGATCTGATAGTTCTGAATTTTGATTATAATGTTCATTGGAGTTTGTATTTTGGGATTTCTTTCTTGAGATTATAAGTAGACTCTTTCAATGCCTACTTTGGTGGGGCAATGTCAAGATGGTGGAGAGGACACATGCTTCATTCTAAGCTCCTCTTCTACCCTCATTATGAATTACCAAATTCAGCCTCAGAAATAGTGCTTGACTGGTCAAATCCACGAATATTGGGAGCACAAAAAATTATCAGCTAAAGATAATCTGGAAGATTGCCAGAAAAGGTTTGTTCTGATAGGGTGGGAGAAAGACAGCACATGCAGGGAGGCAGAATATAGAGGAGAGCACACTGAGTGGACCAAGGGTGGAGTATGGTCTCCACAGGTGGAGAATTTGCAGGGAAGACTCTGCCACAGGTTGTTTGCTTTGCTTTGGTTGCAAAGCAGTAAATCAGGAGAAAAATTACACAAACACCAAAGTTAGAGTGTACCCCAAAATGTTAGAGTTTCACAGGACCTGGCCACATCCACCCACCACTGACTCAGCACAGACCACAGCACAGCTGTGCAGCCCCATTCTGTTATGGGCATACATAAAGAGTGTGTGTATAATTTGATTTTACTGTTATAATACCCCAAAAAAGGAAAATATAAGTAGAAAAGGATTTAGCATCAGAAAAAGAAAAAAAGGGGAGATAAAAGAGGGAAAATACATCCCAGGAAGAGGCAAAGGAAGCCTATCATATCTGAGGGAATTTAGGGAGGGGGAAGAACATTATATGAATCTTACCCTCATCAGATTTGGATCAAAGAGAAAATATTAGACATATATGGTTTACAGAGAAACTTCTCTCACCTCATTAAAAAAGAAAGGAAAAGGGAAAAAAAGAATAATAAGGGAAAGATATAACAAAAGGGTGAGGGACTCAAAGGGGATGGGAGAGATTGTAGAGAGGGAGAGCTGCATGAGGCAAGTGATGCCGATAAGTTTAATACTGGGGAGGGGGATAAGGGGAGAAAGAAAAAGAAAAGCATAATTTGGGGATAATAAGGTGGCAGGGAATATATAATTAATACTTTTATCTAAATCTGAGAGTGCAAGGTTGAGATCTCCCACTATTATAGTTTTACTGTCTATTTCTTCTTGCAGTTCTCTTAACTTTTCCTTCAGAAAGTTAGATGCTATACCACTTGGTGCATATATGTTTAGTATTGATATGGCTTCATTATTTATGCTACCTTTTAGCAGGACATAGTTTCCTTCCTTATCTCTTTTAATTAGATCAACTTCTGCTTTTGCTTGATCTGAGATAAGGCTAGCTACCCCTGCTTTTTTGGCTTTACCTAAAGCATAATAGATTCTGCTCCAACCTTTTACCTTTACTCTGTATGTATCTCCCTGCTTTAAGTGTGTTTCCTGTAAACAACGTATTGAAGGGTTCTGATTTTTGATCCAGTCTGCTATCCGTCTCCATTTGATGGGAGCATTCATCCCATTCACATTTACAGTTAAAATAACTAATTCTGTATTTCCTGCCATTGTATTATCCCAAGATTATGCTTTTTCCCTTGACCCCCCTGAACCCCTTCCCCAATATTTAACTTATAGACCCCACTTATGACACGCAGCCCTCCCTTTTTTTAGTATCCCTCCCCCCTCCCTCCAAGTCCCTTCCCTAATTCCCCTTTTCCTTTTTCCCTTTTCCTCTCCCCCCTTTTAATGAGGTGAGAGAGAATTCTCTGAAAAACAAATATGTCAGTTATTTACTCTTTGAGCCTCTTCTGATGAGAGTAAGATTCACACAATGTTTCTCCTCCTCTCTAAATTCCTTCAGATATGGTATATTTTCTATGCCTCTTCCTGGGATGTAGTTTCCCACTTTTTATCACTCCTTCCCCTTTTTCTGATACTACCCCCTTCCCTTTACTACACCCCCCTTTTTTATATCAGTAAAATCAAATTATCCATGCGTACTTTCTATATATCCACAACAGAGATACAGTTCTCAAGAGATCTGTGTACCTTTTTCATTTTCTCTTCAGTCTTGTGGATGTAGATCAAATTTTTTGTTTAAGTCTGGTTTTTTTCTTAGAAACATATGGAATTCCTCTATTTCATTGAATGACCATCTTCTTCCATGGAAAAAAATGCTAAACTTAACTGGGTAGTTTATTCTTGGTTGCAATCCTTGATCTTTTGCCTTTCAGAATATCAGGTTCCAGACCCTTCTATCTTTTAATGTGGAGGCAGCCAGATCTTGAGTGACCCTTATTGTGGCACCTTGGTATTTAAATTGTTTTTTTCTAGCTGCTTGCAAGATTTTCTCCTTTGTGTGGTAATTCTGCAGCTTAGCCACAATATTCTGTGGTGTTCTTTTTTTAGGGTCTTTTTCAGAAGGAGTTCGATGAATTCTTTCGACGCCTATTTTCCCTTCTGTTTCTATTATCTCTGGACAGTTCTCTTTGATGATTTCCTGTAAAATAGAATCTAGGCTCTTTTTTTGGTTATAGTTTTCGGGAAGTCCAATGATCTGCAGATTTTCTCTCCTAGATCTATTTTCCACGTCTATAGATTTTCCCAGTAAGTATTTGACGTTATTCTCCTGCTTTTCATTTTTTTTTGTTTTGTTTAACTGATTCTTGGGTTCTCAATGAATCATTCATTTCTATTTGTTCCATCCTGAATTTTAAGGAGTTATTTTCTTCATTCACAGTTTTTAGTTCTTTTTGTATATGCCCAATTGAGTTTTTAAATGAATTATTTTGCTCTATTGAATTTTTTTCCATTTCCCTAATTTTTTTAGAGAATTATTTTCTTTTTCCAATTCAGAAATCCTATTTTCTTGAGACTGTTTTATCTTTTCCAATTCAGAAATCCTACTTTCTTGAGAGTTTTTTTATCTTTTCCAATTCAGAAATCCCATTTTCCTGTGATTTTTTAACCTTTTCTAATTCACAAATTTTGTTTCCCTGAATCTCCTGTGAATTCTTTATTTTTTCCCAACTCCAATTTCAGAACGTTGTTATTCTCTATCATAGCTTCTCTTTCCTTTCCCCATTTTTCTTCAAACTCTCTTAATTTTTTAATAGTCTCTTCTAGGAGAGAGGTATGTGATGGGGGGGGGGCAGATATTGTTCCCCTTTAGGCTGTTATCTGCTCACTCTCTGCTATTAACTTCCTTGGGGTTGGATACCCACTCTTTCTCTGTGTAGAAAGAATCAATGGTTCTTCTTGGCTTTTTACTCATATTTAAAAAATCTTTTGGGGTCTGTCCTTGGGGTAAGACATTTATTTATTTATTTCTTTAACAACTTCCTCCCAGACTGGATGGATGTAGCGCCTCCTGTGCCTGAGCTAAGAGAGAGCTCTGGGAGAATGTTCCCCTCCCCCTCCCTAGAAGTGCCTCAGAGGTGATTAGCAGGGCTGTGCTTTGAGGGCGTTGTGTGTCCTAGGGACTTCCCTGAGGTTTAAGACTTAACAGTAAAGGCAACACAAAGCCCAGCCTATATGTCCCTTGGGCGTGGATGTCAGCAGCTGACGTGAAAAGCCCCTGCGCTCAAACTGGAAGTGTCTGCCCAGAAACCACGGTCCCTATTTCAAAGGTTCCGCTTCTCTGGGACTTCCACGGCTGAGTTCCACAGCCTCCAGCCAAGCCAGGCACTATGTGTTGCCTTGGGCCATGTCTGTGCTTTTCAATCTCTTAACTACCCCCAGATGAAGCCCTGGACAGCCAAAGTCAGCCACACCCACAGTGCCAAGATCTGTTAGGTCACTTCCAGATTGGGGTGGTTCTAGTATCTGGCTTTATATTTTAAAGTGGCTTGATTTCTCTTCTGAACTGCTGTTTTATAAGCAGAGAAGAGCTAACAGCCTGTGCCAGATTCCTCTATCTCAGTGGCTTTTCTGATCCCAGAGCCGCCCCAGCCTGATTGGCACAGTGTGCTAGCACCCAACCATCTGTGCTGCCCTTTTTTCTTCCTCCCCTGGGAACTGACCTTTTCTGTTGAAATTTTAGTTTCTCTTCAGCTGGTAAGTTATGCTTCCAGTCCTTGTGGTTTCTCAGTCCAGCGTTATTTTTTGAGGCTGATTTAACTAACTGGTATTGAGGGAAGAAGGGAGCTCACAAAATCGTGTGTATCTTCTCCGCCATCTTGGCTCGGCCCCCCCATAATTAATAGTTTTAACCATAAATGTGAGTGGGATGAACTCTCCCATAAAGTGGAGGTGGATAGCAGACTGGATCAAAAGCCAGAATCCTACAATATGTTTGTTGTTTACAGGGAACACATTTAAAGCAGGTTGATACATACAGAATAAAGGTATAAGGCTAGAGCAGAATCTATTATGCTTCAGATAAAGTTAAAAAAAAAAAAAAAGCAGGAAAGCCATCCTTAGATCAAGCAAAAGCAAAAATTTATCTAATCAAAAGAGATAAGGAAGAAACTATATCTTGATAAAGGATAGCATAGACAATGAAGCAATATCAATACTAGACATGTATGGACCAAGTGATATAGCATCTAACTTCCTAAAGGAGAAGTTAAGAGAGTTGCAAGAAAAAAATAGACAGCAAAACTATAATAGTGGGAGATTTCAACCTTGCACTCTCAGAATTAGATAAATCAAACCACAAAACAAATAAGAAAGAAGTTAAAGATTTAAATAGAATATGAGGAAAGTTAGATATGATAGACCTTTGGAGAAAACTGAATGGAGACAGAAAGGAGTACACTTTCTTTTCAGTAGTTCATGGAACCTATACAAAAAACTGACCATATATTAGGACGTAAAGACCTCAAAATTAAATGCAGAAAGACAGAAATAGTAAATGTATCCTTTTCAGATCACTATGCAATTACATTCAACAGAAAGCTAGGTGTAAATAGAACAAAAAGTAATTGGAAACTAAATAATCTCATCCTTAAAAAAAATGAATGGGTGAAACAGCAAATCATAGACCTAATTAATAATTTTACCTAAGAGAATGACAACAGTGAGACAATATACTAAAATTTGTGGGATGCAGCCAAAGTGGTAATAAGGGGAAATTTTATATCTTTAGAGGCTTACTTGAATAGAACAGAGAAAGAGAAGATCAACAAATTGGGCTTGCAACTTAAAAAGTTAGAGAAAGAGCAAATTAACTCCCCTCCCCCCCAATCAAATGCTAAACTTGAAATTCTAAAATTAATAGGAGAAATTACAAAGTTGAAAGTAAAAAAAAAAAAAAAAACTCTTTAATAAATAAAATGAAGAGTTGGTTTTATGGAAAAAACAACAACAAAATAGATAAACCTTTGGTAAATTTGATTAGAAAAAGGAAAGAGGAAAATCAAATTGTTAGTCTTAAAAAATGAAAAGGGAGAACTTTCCACCAATGAAGAGGAAATTAGAGCAATAATTAGGAGTTATTTTGCCCAACTTAATGCCAATAAATTTGTTAACCTAAGTCAAATGGATGACTACATTCAAAAAATGGGCTTCTCAGATTAACAGAGGAGGAAGTAAATTGCTTAAATAATCCCATTTCAGAAAAAGAAATAGAACAATCTATTAATGAACTCCCTAAGAAAAAATCCCCATGATTAGATGGATTTACATGTGAATTCTACCAAACATTTAAAGAACAATTAACTCCAATGATATATAAACTATTTGAAAAAAATAGGGAATATAGAAGTCCTACAAAATTCCTTTTATGACACAGATATGGTACTGATACCTAAACCAGGTAGGTTGAAAACAGAGAAAGAAAATTATAGACCAATCTCCCTAATTAATATTGATCCTAAAATCTTAAATAAAATATTAGCAAAAAGAATACAGAAAATCATCCTCAGAATAATACACCATGATCAAGTAGGATTTATACCAGCAATACAGGGCTGGTTCAATATTAGGAAAACTATTAGCATAATTGACTGTATCAGTAACCAAATTCTGCATCTGAATAGATGCAGAAAAAGGATTTGATAAAATCCAGCATCCATTGTTAAATTCCATTCAAAGTAACTATTGATGGTATAAAATATTTGGGAATCTCTCTGCCAAGGGAAAGTCAGGAACTATATGAGCAAAATTATAAAATATTTTCCACACAAATAAAATCAGATCTAACCAATTGGAAAAATATTCAGTGTTCTTGGATAAAGTGAGCAAATATAATAAAGATGACAATACTACCTAAACTAATCTATTTATTTAGTGGTATACCAATCAGATGCCCAAAAAACTATTTTAATGACCTAGAAAAAATAACAACAAAATTCATCTGGAAGAACAAAAGATCAAGACCTTCAAGGGAACTAATGGAAGAAAAATCAAATGAAGGTGGCCTAGCGGTACCTGATCTAAAACATTCTAAAGCAGCAATCACCAAAATCATTTAGTATTGGCTAAGAATGACAAAATAGTCAATAACCTTAATCATCTAGTGTTTGATAAAAACTGCTGGGAAAATTGGAAATTTGTATGGCAGAAACTAGGCATTGACCCACACTTAATACTGTACACCAAAATAAGGTCAAAAATGGGTTCATGATCTAGGCATAAAGAATGAGATTATAAATAAATTAGAAGAACATAGGATAGTTTACCTCTCAGACCTGTGGAGGAGAAAGGAAGTTGTGACTAAAGAAGAACTAGAGATTATTATTGATCACAAAATAGAAAATTTTGATTTTGTATAAACAAAAGCTTTTATACAAACAAAACTAATGCAGACAAGATTAGCAATAAACTAAGAAAACATTTTTACAGTCAAAGGTTCTGATAAAGGCCTCATTTCCAAAATATATAGAGAGTTGACTAATTTATAAGAAATCAAGCCAGTCTCCAATTGATAAATGGTCAAAAGATATGAAAAGGCAATTTTCAGATGAAGAAATTGAAACTATTACTAGCCATATGAAAAGATGCTCTAAGTCATTATTAATCAGAGAAATGCAAATTAAGACAACTCAGAGATACCACTACATACCTATCAGATTGGCTAAGATGACAGGAATAAATAACGATGAATGTTGGAGGGGATATGAGAAAACTGGGACACTGATACATTTTTGGTGGAATTGTGACTACATCCAGCCATTCTGGAGAGCAATTTGGAACTATAATAAAAAAGTTATCAAACTGTGCATAACCTTTGATCCAGCAGTGTTACTACTGGGCTTATATCCCAAAGAGATCTTAAGAAGGGAAAGGGATCCACAGGTACAAAAATATTTGTTGCAGCCCTTTTTATAGTGGCTAGAAACTGGAAATTGAATGGATGCCAATCAATTGGAGAATGGCTAAATAAATTGTGGTATATGAATGTTATGGAATATTATTGTTCTGTAAGAAATGACCAGCAGGAAGATTTCACAAAGGCCTGGAGAGCCTTACATGAACTGATACTGAGTGAAATGAGCAGGACCAGGAGATCATTATATACTTCAACAACAATATTATATGATGATCAATTCTGATAAATGTGGCTCTCTTCAACAACGAGATGAACCTAATCAGTTTCATTTGTTCAATAATGAATAGAACCAACTACACCCAACAAAAGAACTCTGGGAAATGATTTGAACTACATAGCATTTCCAGTGCCTCTGTTTTTATCTGCCTTGCATTTTTGATTTCCTTCTCAGCTTATTTTTACCTTATTTCTAAGTCCGAGTGTTCTTGTGCAGCAAAATAACTGTATGATATGTATGTTTATATATGTATATAATTTAACATATACTTTAACATATTTAACATGTATTGGATGTATTGGTCTACCTACCATCTGGGGGAAGAGTGGGGGGAAGGAAGGGAAAAGTTGGAACAAAAGATTTTGCAAGGGTCAAACCTGAAAAATTACCCATGTTTATATCTTGCAAATAAAAAACTATAATTTTAAAAATACCTACTTTGCCCTCTGGTTCCAGGACAGCAGTTCAGTTTTCAGTTTTCATCCACAATTTCTTGAAATAAGCTATCCTCCATTTAATTATGGCTTTTAAGTAGTCTAATGATTCTGATATTTTCTCTCCTGGATCTACTTTGTAAATCTGTTTTGGCTTTTTTTGTTTGTTTGTTTTGTTTTTCCCATGAGTACTTTATATTTTCTTTAATTCTTTTGAATTTCCTTTATTGATTCTTGATGTATCATAGAGTCATTAGATTCAACTTGCCTAATTCTAACTTTTAAGGTATTTTTTTCAATTAGTTTTTTGTATCTTCTTTTCCATTTGGCCAAATGTACCTTTTAATGAGTTATTTTCATTGCAATTCCTTTTCATTTGATCAATTTTATTTTTTAAACAATGTTCTAAGATATTGACTTTTTTTCATAATTTTTCTGCCTCACTCTCATTTCTTTTCCCAATTTTTCTTGTACCTCTCATGATTTTAAAGCTCCTTTTTGAACTTTTCATGAGAACTCTGTACTTAAAACAAGGATTCTTACAAGGTGTTAATTCAGTTGAATTGATAAGACAATGGTTATCTAGTTTAGTATGGTGATTAATAGTTCTTTAGTTCAGTATGATTGACTTAATGTTACAACAAATAATGGTTCCCTAATAATATAATGATTGGTTTATACTAAGTATACTATAAATGATCTAATTATAATAGAGCATATAAACTGGGACAAACTCAGCCAGGGTCAGACTCAGAGAACACAGAGGAGAGCTCAAGCTCTCCAAGCTAAGAGAGACATTCATTCCATCTCCCTTTGTGGGAGCACAAGCCCTCGGACTCAAACTTCAAGACAGAGAAGTAGTAGTGGTCTTCTTACCTCCCCCACAAAAACCAAGACGCATTCTGGAGCACCTCCAGAAAGCTAGCCTGGGCCCCAGGCAAGGACACAAGACTGTGAAGGAGACAATAAAGAAGTTGGACTTTATCTCTGGCTATTCTCTTGGTGATTACTCTGCTGAAACCAAGGCTGATCCAAAGGCCTCTAGAAAACCAACCAGAACATTACATTGGAGACCACTTTTCACTTTTGGGGGAATTTTCTCATAAATATTTTGACATTGTTGTATTTTTCTGAGTTTGTTTCTTGGGCTCCCCTGTCACTATTACAATTCCCTGTGGTCAGATTCTTTTTTAATTTTTTTTATTCTTGCTTCTTTTTGCTCATGTCTGGGGTTGCACTGAGGAAATAGGTTAGGGGGTGGTTGGTGTTGCAGGAGCGATAGAAGTCTAGGTCGGGGAGCTTACCTGGTGCTGAGCTGGGATCCTTGTGATAGTGACTGGCATGTGTTTGGGCCCAGGGATTATGCTGAAGCATGTGTTGGCCTGATTGCTGGAGAATGCTTGCCTACCTTAGGGCTATAATAAAGAACAAGGTGGCTTCTGGAGCTGGAGTCCAATGGCCACCCTGGCTATACTTAGGCATGTAACAGGTCCTGATCCTGGTGTTTACCCACTGCTCTACACTGGGGCTCAGGATCTCATACTGGTTTGCTGAGGTGAGGTTTGCTAGCTCATAGGGAAGCTTCCTGTCCTGGAGTGTGCTCCCTCTTACCTAAGCAAGACAGTCCCTTCTTGCTAATATCCTGGGCTAACAGATTGTTTCATCCAATCTGCTTACTGGTTTTGTTACTCCAGAATCTGTCTTACAGTCTCTTTTATTGTTTCCTGCACTTGAATATGGAAGAGTTACAGTGATTTACTGCACATTTCATCATCTTGGCTCTCAGAAGTCTCATTCTTGAAGGAGGATTGGGTGTATTCAAAAAAGATTGAACTGGCATTACTTAATTTAATAGCTAGCCCTTCCCCCTCCTACAACATCCTACCCCCAGACTTGGGGAGCTCTACAATTCTATTTTGTATTATACTTATAAGCCAAATAATGATTGGGTCATTAGAAGGGATTCTTTGTGTCTGGAGTTCAGGACTCCTCCAGCATTTAATCTGTCCTAGTTTCAGCCTCTTCCTGACCACCTGGTTCACTTAGTATCACAGCAAATTGATTTGTATTCTATTTTGTGTTGGGCTTCTACTTGTTCCAGGTGGGCTTTCCATCTAGATCATAGACTCTTTGAAGAAAAGATTTGTCTTTCCCTACTTGGTCTAGTATACTTAGGTACATAGTATAAAGCCAATAAATCTTAACTGAATGAAATTGAAATAGGTTCTTGTAGACATTTTAAACATTTATTTTAAAATCAGAAATTTAATTCATCATGCTTTTTTTTGCATTATTTAATTATAGCTTTTTATTTATAAGATATATGCATGGGTAATTTTTCATGGGAGCTTGGAACTCCCGTCTCCAATCCTCTGTCAGTATTTAATGCAGTTTCAAAGTAGTAAAAACCTTGATCTCTAAGACATTCATCATATGATTTAGTGATTTGAATTCGCTTCCATAAAATGTCTTTAATTCTGAAGTTCATTATTTGCATATTTTAAAAACTTCTCCCTCCTTCCAAGATGTAAAGCATATTGCAAAGTACTACAATCTGCCCTAAGGAGTAGGGACAAGGGCAAGTTGACATTTTGGTCATCTTTTACATATCTTTTGGCCACAGTTGTATATATTAAATTCAGAATCTGTGCATAGAAGCAAAAATGAGATAAAATAAGCCTCCAGAAAGACAAAAAACTATGAAAATTTAGTAATATGTAGAGGGCTGGAACTCTGAAAAGATGTACTTGAAACTAAGACAGCAGAGCACTTAAGGCTAATTACCTATTCAATGTGAGATAATGGTTCTATAAACATATATTTAGATGATATGATGATATGATGGCTCTCCTCATGATTGGGATTTGCTGAATGTGTTGTGATTCGATAATCATAGGGAAAGATTGGAGGGCTGCAGCACACTCAGGAGAGAAGACTTCAGGCTCCAGACTCCAGAGTCCAGGATTCATCTTTGATGAGCCGTGTAGCAGCTTGCTTGTCTCCTTCACTTCTCCTCCTAAAAAACAAGGACTTTGACTGATTCTGACTCTCACTGATCCTGAAGCCCTCTAGAGAGCTAGCCTGGATATTATAGTAATATTATTTCGGCAACTTCATCTGAGTGAAGTTATTTTTTATTTTATTATTATTTTTGTTGTCCTATAAAAATTAAAATTTTCTTTCAAATTAAAAAAAATCTTATAAATGATAATAAACTTTCCTTACTTAATAGATTAATAATTTATTTTTCTTTTATTAAAGTTATTTAATGTTAAAGGATCATGGAATTTATGCTTTGAAGGCAACTTAGAAGTTTTCTAATCCAATCTCCCTCATTTTATAAATGAAGAAAATGAGGTAGACAATTAAGTGACCTTAGCACATACATGGTAAACAGGAGAACCAGGATCAGAACCCAGGTACTTTGATTTTAAATCTACCATATTAATAGTGCATGAGATCTGATCTATTAAATCAAAATCCAATTACTGGTAGAAGATATAATGACACATAAAAGAAATAAAACTCCATGTGTTCAATATCTCCCCAATGTTTTACAGGTACAAAAGGAGAGAAGTGCTATAAAGAGAGAAAGAATTAATAAAGCTTAAGTTTCTCAGTTTTCTCCAGGAATGTTCCTGGCAAAGATAATTTCTATCATTAAAATTCTGGGCTCATCTTCATTAAAATGTCCTTCATTCATCAATTCCCAAGAAAACTATATTTAAAAGCACTAGTTTTCTTTCCCAAAACTTCTGTCTTTTCTAACATCGCAATAATAGTGAAGTCATCACTATTCATGTAGGGACATACTTTTACAATACTGATGCCATCCTTGATTCTTTACTCAAGCAAATTAATTGCCAAATATTGCTATTTCTCCCTTTGCAATGATTCTTTGGGTATTTCTCCTCTGCACTCACTCCATGTCCTCATCATTGCTCACATCTATATGAATGAATGATTGACTGAAAGAAGCATTTTATTAAATGCTTACTATGTGCAAAACTATGTACTGAACCTTGGGAATACAAATAGAAAGTAGTTTAGCTCCTGCTCTTATGAAGTTCATATTTTAATGGGGATGACAAAATATATGAAAGATTTCAGCTGTACCTCAAAAATAAAAGTCACATGGCTCTCATGGGGCAGTAGCTAAGCAGATAGTAATGACTCTTCTTAAAGAATTTCCAATGATAAAATCACATCAGTTTCTGATAGTAAACCTCTGGAGAATGTTAAGTTCGCTGGTGGCAATAACTTTATTTTCTGGGTCTTCAATAACTTCAACATATGAGGGAACAGTGGCCAGGATGTGTCTCCACACTTCACAAGATGAATTCCACAGTGATAATTTTTGGTTGCTTCCATCAAAATGGTGGTGGGAAAATGGTGGTGAAGATGATGGTAGTGGCTTGAGTTCATTGTCACATACTGTATTCCATCTTTCCATAATATTGCTTTGTTGTTTAAATGAGGTTTATTTACTTGGACTATCAAAATAACTTTCAAATTATTCATCCTGCTTCAAGTCTTTTCTTATTCCAATCCATCATCTACTTAGCTGCTAAAGTGATTTTCTTAAAACACAGGCCTGAAAGATATTTCCAGAAGCTACAAACCATGGGATGAATATCGTGTTCCATGTTTTCAGGTATCTGTGGTACTCTCAATATCCTAAAAATCCTATTCTCATCAAATTTTCTTCTACTTCATTCCAGTGCCAATGTTACTTATTGATTTCATTGACAAAACTATAGGATATTTTTCTACTTTGATTCCACTTGACTTCTCAGCAGCTTTTGGCAAAGAGGACAATCTTTTAATCCTCAGTATCTTGGCTTCCAAAGTAAAATATTCATTTGTCAGCTATCATTATTATTAGCATCATTAGTATTGATTCTCAACAAAGTCCAGCCCTAATGTTTCATCTTTGCACAGAGATGAGTCTGTGTTCTTGCAAATTTTCCCAAGAGAGCACCAGCTGTAAAAAACTTCACATATAGTCTTAACAAGAGCTTATAGCTGCTTTTTTGTGACTGGCCTGTGCATTTTTGAACAGTATCAGGAGATGGATATAAAGCAAGTTATTATGTAGACATGGTATACTGTGAATGAGATAAATATTTATTCTGTATGATGGTTATTAGAGTGTGGAAAAGGGAACAGAGGACACCAAGAACCCTCTAAAATTTTTTGGGGGCATTCCAAAAGAAATTAATTTAAAAGTTGGTATACAAATGTGAGAGCTTTGTCTAAAGATGAATGTTTGTTGACATATTATATCCATATGAACATTCTTTTCATAAATGAAACCAGAAAAATAAAGAAGTTGCTGCTAAGTGAAAGACTAGTTTGCAGATTCTTCTAAGAAATGTGAATAAGGGAAATGGTTGAGTTGGATTTATTGTGCATTTTGGGAAAACAGGAAATACAATATCAAGGAATGTTTGCTCATCTTGCCTTATACTGACCTATCAGTGGGCTAACATGAAGAAATTTGAATTCTACATACCAACCTTTGTTAAAGAGGTTGAAGTACTAAAACTAGTCTTTAAAGAACTTGATAAGATATTCCAACCAAGCAGACTTTTTAACATTTGGTGCTTTTAATATAAAAATGGTCCCGGAGAGGATAGTGAAAAGTATGTTAGAATATATGATCCGGAATTAAGAAATGAAAAAGATCAAAAGCTTATTGAGTATTCAAAAACCCAATGTCAGCATATAATGGTAACTTTCTTCAAGAAGAAAGTTTTTCTGGTCATGGTGAACACTGAACAATAGCAGTACAAAAAGGAGAAACATATTAAAAGATGAGCAGTGATTATCAGTTTTGAAATCACTTTTTAATTGGCTGTGTGCAGTAAAATCAATTGGCTATACTAAAAGTCAAAATTAACATTGAATCAAAAAAGAAACTGGAGAAATTAGGAGTTACTAATGCAATTACAATAAGTCTAAAATAACCAATCTGAAAAAAAAAAATTAAAATTAAGAAAGAAAAATTAGAAATGGGCAAAAGTATTCAGCTGCTTTTGCTTTTTTATTAAATAAATTTCACCAGTGTTAACCAATCAAAATAATAAAACTAGAACAACCAGAAAGTCTTCCATGTACAAAATGGAGAAACAGAACATAAAGAATACTTTTTATAAACATGAAGAATTACAGAGAAGATTATGAGCAAAGTCAAACAACAAAGTAGAAAAAAGTAGCAGAGAGAGAAGAGAATCTTTATAAAACTTGATGTGAGACCCAACTGGATCAAGATGTCAGAAAAATATTGTAGTTGAAAATGGAAAGAGGATGATGAATAGAAACATACTGACACAGATTTGCTGCAATTTTAATCATAACTTTATTTATTTTGCCAAATTTTTCTTTTATTTGTGCTAGAATCCATTTAATTTCCAAATTTATTCTTCCCCACTGCCCTTACTTTGGGAATCTGTTCTTATAAAGAGATTTTTCAAAGGAGTAAAAATTCAGTTCAGCAAAATCAGTTAGCCAAAGGTGATTACAAAAGGCTTTAAAGGAATAAATGGCATCAATGAGTTCTGATAGACTCAATCAACAGAACTGTATTAAATGTCTAAATATACTATACATTCCACACCCATAGCTCTCCACATCTGCAGAGAAGCAGTGGAAGTCCATTTTCTCACTGCTTTTTTTTTTTTTTTTAGGACTTAATATGGTCATTAAAATTATGTAGCATTTTGCTTGAACTTATTGTTCTCTTCAATTGTGTTGCCAAAGTTATTGAGTAAATTGTTTTTATGATTCAGCTTACATCACTATATCATTTTCTATGTCTTCTTACCAACTCTGAAATCTTTTTGGTCATCATTTCTTACAACACAATAGTATTACAGAACAGATGAATAATATCATATCCCATTAGAAATCATAATTCCCTCAACTAGTCATGCCCCCCTTCCAAATGATCTTATATTTAATTACCTCAAAAATTTTGTCATTTACTCTCTATATAGATTTATATTTACATGCTATCTCTTTCAATATTTGAAAGCTTGAGAGAAGGGGTTATTTAATTTTTATTGAATCCTCTAGCACTAAAAACAATGTCTGGCATATAGTAGATGATTAATAAATGCTTGATAGCTAATTGATGCTATAAGATATCATCAATAAAGATTTTTATTGAAGAAGCATCATTAAAGACAACATCAAGGACTTCTGTAATTAGCCAAGGAGGGTAGGCTGTACAATTCCTGGCATATAGTAGGAACCTAATAAATGCCTATTATTGACTTAAGTTTTAATAAATAAACATCTTAAGGGTCCCATTGATGTTTGCATAATATTGAAAGAATGCCACATGGTGTAGATCCTCTAGGAAGGATTAAGACATACAGATGTGTTCATATCTGAACTTCTGGGGAGAATGCCTATAATGATTAGATCCCAGATCTCACATCACAAGACCATCATTATCATCATCATCACCATCATCATCTCAGTTTCTTCAAGTATAAAATGGAATTAATAATACAATCAACCATGAAGCATTATTATGACCATTAGATGAGATAATTTTTGTAAAGCAAGCATTTAGCACAATATCTGTGACATAGTAGGCACTTAATAAATGCTTACTTCTCTTTGTACATGCCTATGTTTCTATGGATTTTTCATATTCATCATTTCCTATGGGCCAGTGCCATTCCATTCCAGTATTATAGTTTGTTTAGCCATTTCTTAATCAATGAGCAACCACTTTGTTTCTAGTTCTTTGCTGCAACAAAATAGTTTTGCTAAGAATATTGAGGTATCCATGAGACCTTTAATACCTTTGCTTACTTAGGGGTACATATCTAGCAGTAAGATCTCTGGGCAATTTCAGTAATTTTTTACAAACCTCATTTCTAATCATCTCCAGCCCAGATTAACTGGACCAGGTCAAAGCTCTTCTTAGTGTTGTGCTATCTTTGTCTTCCCACAAACAATTTCCATATTTTTTTCATCTTTGCCAGTTTATTGATGTCGGGTAAGACTCAAGAGTTGTTTCATCTTATGTAATTCATATTTTTAATGTTTTGAAATAATCATTCATAATTTCGTAAATAATGTGCAGTTCTTTTGAGAACGATTTGTTTAAATTCTTTGACCAGTTATGTAGGACTGACCAGGAAACTGTCTTAGAAGTCTACATCAAAAAAAAAAATAATGAGTAACCTAAAATTATATTATAAAGCAGCAGTCATCAAAAAAAAAATTATAGTGCTGGCTAAGAAATGGAGTGGTGGATTATTGGAATAGATTAAATACACAGGACACGATAACTAAGGCCCTCAGTAATCTAATATTTGATAAATCCTCAAACTCCACCTTCTGGAATAAGAAATCACTATTTGACAAAAATTGCTGGGGAAACTGGAAAAAATATGTCAGAAACTTGGGATAGACCTATATCTACCACTCCATACCAAAATAAAGTCATAATGGATACATGATTTGGGAATAAAGGATGATACCATAAACAAATTAGGGGAGCAAGGAATAATTTACTTATCAGATCTTTGGATAAGGGAAGAATTTATGAACAAAAAAGAACTAGAGAACATTATGAAAGGAAAAATGGATAACTTTGATTACATTAAATTAAAAATGTTATGCACAAAGCAGAAACAAGATTAAAAGGTAAATACAAAGCTGGGGAAAGATCTTTACAGTCAGTGTTTCTAATAAAGGTCTTATTTCCAAAATATATAAAGAACAGTGTCAACTTTATCAGAACACAAGTCATTCACCAATTGATAAATGGTCAAAAGATATGAACAGATAATTTTCAGAAATTAAAGCCATCTATATATGAAAAAATGCTCTAAATCACTATTGATTAGAGAAATGCAAATTAAAAAAACTCTGAGGTACTACCTCACACCTCTCAGATTGGCTAAGATTACAGGAAAAGATAAAGTAATGTAAATAAAAATAAATTTATTAATAAAAACTTACAAGAAAAAATGAGCATATGAAATATGTCTATTGCCCAAATGATAAAGAGCAGATAGACTAACAATGGTCCAACAATACAGAGATCTTAGACAAGTCCTACTAATGGACTTGAATCTGAGATGATGAATTGAATTTGTTTTTGTTAATGTTGATTTTCAACTTTATGGAACATGAAAATTATTAAGGAATAGCTCTCAGCCTTAAATAGTTATGTTAATTCCTATATATTTTGGATGCTAGACTCTCATCACAAATATTTGATGCAGACTTATTTTCTCATCCAAGTTTCCCTTTTTTTCCTAGATGTATCTATTTTTTTCATACAAAAGTTCAATTTCATATAATTAAAGTTTTCTGATTTTTAATCCATTTTTGGTCATGAATTATTCCCCTAGCATTAGTTGTAATAGATATCTCCATCCTCTTTCTTCCATTTTTTGCAATGTACCTTTTTAAAAAATCAAGTATTCATCTGAAACTTCTTGTGATATGTGGCATAAATGTTGTTGTAAAATTATTTTCTGTCATATTTCTTTCCAGTTTTCTCATGAGTTTTTCCCTCAAATAGTTTATATTCTTGAGTTTATAGAATATTGATCTTCAATGCTATTTGTTTTACAATTTTATTTAAATTGTTTTATTTCTTATCTCTCTGATACTATAAACTCAAAAGTACTATATCTAGCTTGCCTTACTTTGTATGGTACCACACATGGATTATGTCATATATAGAAAAAAATCACAAACTATCCATGGCATAGAGTCTTATTAAGTTGTCTGAAGGTCAAAGCAGTTAAGTGATTTGCCCAGTTTCAATAATAATAATAATAATAATAATAACAGCATCAACAAAAATACATTTATGTAGAGACTGAAGGTTTGTACAACATACTTCATGATGTTAACTCTTTTGATCTTCACAACAATCAAGCAAGATTGGTGTAGTTTTAAAAAATTTTTTATTTTACAAATAGGGAAACTGAAACTTAAAAATATTAAATGACTTGTCCATGATCTCAAAGCCAGTAGTAATTCTGCCTGAGGTAAGGCAGGATTTGAATTCAGGTCTTCCTGACTCCCAGTACACTATTCTATGTAAGGTGCTTTCTAGCTACATAGCTGTTAGTTTCATAAATGAAATTTGAACATTGGACTTTCTGCATTCAACTCTGGAACTACTCCCACCCAACTTCTATAGAAATGTTAATGTTGTTTTTCTTTTCTTTTTTGTTTTCTAAAAGGGACACAATAAATTAGGATATGAAAAACAGGTCTCATCATGCAACACATAGTTATAATATGGCAGCAATTCTGAATTATTTGCTTTGATGAAGCACTTAGAGCTCAGGGGTAAGGCAAGAGAAAAATAATATCAAACCTGTTATAGTATTTGACCTTAGGAACTCTTCTTCTCTGCATATTTAGCCTTGTCCTGAAAATACTTATAGTATGTTTATTCCTTCAGGAGAGAAAATATATAGAAAGTTTCTCTGAATAACTTACTATAATAATAGATGTAATTATATAATAATTAATAATAATTTACCATAGTAAATGTAATAATATAATTAATAATTTAATAATAATAACTGGCATTTATATAGTTCCTATTATGTGCTAGACATTGTACTTAGCATTTTACAAATATTATCTTATTTGATCTTCACAACAACCCTGACAAGAAAGTGCTATTATTAACCAATTAAGGAATTCAAGATAGAAAAAGGTTAAGTAACTTTTGTCCAAGGTCACATAGCTAGTGTCTGAGTCTGGACTTGAATTTAGGTATTCCTCACTCCACACCCAGCTTTTTATCTACAGTGATACTTAGCAACTTACTTTTCAATACCAATCAATTGATAAACATTAGGCACCTACTACTTGCCAAGCATTGTGCTAAACTCTGGAGTTACAAAAATAGGCAAAGGATAGTTCCTGCTTTCAAGAAACTTGCAGTCTAAAAAGTGAGGAAATATTAAAACAAATTCATACACACAAGCTATTTACAAGACAGATAGGAAATAATTGAGGGAAAATTAAAATGAAATGTGAAAAGCTTACTATAAAAGGTAGGAATTTTGGTGGGACTTAAAAGAAGCCTGGGAAGCTGGCAGGCAGAATTCAGGAAGGAGAGCATTCCAGGCATAGGGGACAATCAGGGAAAATGCTTGGAGTTGAGAAATGGAATGTCTTGTTCATGGTACAGCCAGGAGGCCAGTATCAATGGATCAAAATGTATGTGATAGGGAGTATGGTATAAGATAAATGGAAAAGTCTAGGTTATGCTAGGTTTTAGTGCTAAAAAGAACATATTGTATTTGAGGCTGGAGTGGACTTTTTTTTTTTTTTCCTTGGAGGTGGGGATTGACATGATTCGATCTGAACTTTAGAAAAATGACTTTCATGGCTCCCTGGATGATGGATTGGAACAAATTAATGCAATAGTCTAGAAGTGTGGTGATGAGGCAGAGAAGAGGGTTCATACAAGACATGTTGAAAAGGAGAGACTGATAAATCTTAGTAATATATTGGATGTAGGGAGTGGTGAAGAAAAAATGATAAGACAGTGGGGGGATGAGCATGATTCCTAGTTTATGAGTCTGAAGGAATGCAAGGGATGATGTTCCCTTCTACAGAAATAGGAAAGAAGGACTGGGAGGATTTAGGGTAAATGATAATGAATTTTGTTTTTAATATATTTAGCATAAGATGTCTAGTGAAAATCCAGTACAAGGTGTCTGAAAGGGAGATGTGAGCTTGGAAGTTAGCAGAACATCTGGAGCAGAATGGGTAGAATTGCTAATCATCAACATAAAGATGTTAATTAAATCCATGGGAGCTGATGAGATCAATAGTATATGAGAAATGTAGATGTAGTAGTAGAGTAATGTAGATGAAGTACTGTAGAAGAATAAGTGAAGAGGAATCAGGAGAAAATCTAGAGAGACACTGATTACAAGTTGTGATCTGGATTAATATCAAGCAAAGGAGACTGAGAAGTCTGATAGAAAGAAAAGAATCCAAGCAGAATGGTGTCTTGAAATTCTAGAAAGAAGAGAATATCAGAAGGAGAAAGGTTATTAATAGGATCAAAAGGTGCTGAGAGGACAAGGGGAATAATAAATGAGGAAAGGTCATTGAATTTGGCAACTAAGAGATCATTGTTAAAGGGAGAAAGCATTTTTCTTAGACTGATAAGGTTTGAATCTGGATTGTAAGGGATTAACAACAGAGTGAAAGCTAAGAAAGGGGAGACTTCTGTTGTAGGTAGCCATTTTGAGTTTAGCAAAGGATAAAATAATATAGAATGATTGTGTAGATGGAAGGATAAAATGAAGCCTTTTATTTTCATTATTAGGGGACACAGACATGTTTGTAAGCAGTGGGGAATGAGCCTGTAGTTCAGGAAGAGAATTAAAATAAGTGATCTAGTGGGGATGGAAGAGGGGCATTATGTGAGGGAAAATGGGATAAAATATTTTTTGAAAAAGGAGAGGAATCAGAATTGGTAAGGAGTAAGGCCATATTATCATATGACACAGAGATACAAGAAGAGATAATAGCCAAAAGTATTTGAGTGGTAAGGGATTAAGAAGAGGTAAAAAGTGGAGCTCGTGGCAAATGTCATTTTTTTTTTCTATAAAATATGAAGTAAAGGTATTAGGTTAGAGAGTGAGGGATGGGAGTTGGGGAGAAGAGATTTGAGGAGAGATTGGAAGAATCTCTGTGAAATATGAGATAATGAGTTAAGGGAGGAATGATGGGATTGCTTAATAGCAAAGAGGGCCTAGTTGAGGTTATATAGCATAAATTTGTGGTAGACAAAGTCAGAATGGTTATATGATTTTTTTTTGTTTGTTTGTTTACTTCATTCAGCAGCATGTGTGTAGGAGCAAAACCAACAAATTGTAGGAGAGATCCATAGTTGAGATTTGGCAGGTCATAGTTGTAATATGATAAAAAGGACAGGAATTCAAGAGAGGATGGCAGTATATGGCTCAATTGGTTTACCAAGAAGTCAAAATAGGGAAAAGAAGAGAGAATGGCTAGCTAAGGGGAGAGAACTGAGGGTTATGGGACTGGTATGGATAAAGATCAGAGTTTTATAAGAAAATGGAGACAGAGGTAGAAATCCATAGGTTATAGTAAATTACGGAGATTTCAGAATTCTCAACCATGGTGATAGTACATTTCTGGGTAATGGTAAGATCAAGGGAATGCTGATCTTTGTGTGTGGCTGAGATAGGGTGGAGGAGTAGCTTTAGATAAGTAAATAAATTGAAGAAATAAGTGGCTATGGTTCCTGAGGGAGAATCAATATGTATTTTGAAGTGCTCTAGTATTGGGGCAGAACTTGGGGAGGAAAGAAAGATTGTGAGTCATGTGCCAAACTGATTGGGGAAGGGAGAACGATCTGGTGATTTGCAATATTTTGATAGGGTAGAAAATATGAATATAATAATCCTTAGAGCAGAGGAAGTTACTAAATGACAGAAGTAGAAGTAGAGGAGGACTTGGAAATGTCAATGAGAAGCATAGAATATTCCAACTTCTTTCTCCCTCCTTAACCAATGAGCCAAGGAAAAATAATGAAGACACACCCAATAGTAAAATATATAAACAGGAAGGCTTTGTCTTTATAGAGGAGCCAGATTTCAGTAAGAGCTAGTAGACAGAAGGAGACGAACAGAAAATATTTAGGATAAAGGAAAGTTTGTTGACTAAAGTACAAGATAGTAAAAAATCTAGATGGTGTTCACTTAAAACTTTTAGGTAAAAAGATTGAGGACAATAAAAATAAGGACTTAGTGGGATAGGATTGGGGTTTGGATAAAGATAAAAAGGGGTTCTGAGTTGTTGGAATGTGAAGGGTTTGACCAAGTATGAGAATGTTTATTATTGAATGGAGGGAACTGCTCCTCTTACCAAAGAAGGTTGAAGATTGGGCTGAAGGCAAATGCAGTATGAGATGAAAGGCACATGATCATAAAGACAGATGGGAGGTCTTGCTTTGTTAGGATTCTTACAAGGTGTTAAGTCATCAGAATGATTATAATTAGCTAATTTAGCATAGTACTTAACAACTCTCTAATTCAGTAATGTATTTACTAGAATTCCATGAGATTCACACCTTTAAGAGAGCATACTTTAGGAGCCCAGGAAGTGCCCACAAGCCCACTCTCAGAGGCAGAGGCTGATTCCCACAGAGTCAAGATTCATTTGATTCAGATTCAAGAGTCATTTGAGATTCCACTATCATGCTGGCTGGAGACACTCAGACAAGAGCTCTCAGGAACCAAAGAGAGAGAGAGGAAGGGCTCCAGGAAGCTAGCTGAGCCCCAAGTGAAAGAGACAAGGCTTGAAGGAGAAAATAAAGGATCTGAAGATAAGGTTTGGAAAGAGACAGTAAAGGACTTTAACTCCTGGCTGCATTTGGGATTATTGAACTGAACTGAAACTAAGGTTGCCTCCAGAAGCTCCCCAAGAAACCTACTCCCAGAGAACAGTTATAATTTAGAGAAATAGAACATTACATTGCTTTATCACTCTTTTCTCTGAATAGAAAATCTAGGTGGCTACCAGGCCTGATGTCAGGAAGGGTCTTCCTGAATTCAAATCTAGCCTTAGACACACACTAATTATATGACCCTGGGCAAGTCACTTAATACAGTTTGCCTCATTTGTAAAATGAGCTAGAGAAGAAAGTGGCAAACCACTTCAGGAACCTTGCCAAGACAGTCCCAAATGGGGTCATGAAGAGTCAGTCAGACATGGCTGGAACCAATGCTAAAAGCCATGGTGAAGATTAGGTAGGAAAAGAGTGAAGAATGAGATGTAAGTTGAACCTGTATAATAGATGAGTGAAGTTCCATTCTGTATAGACTTTCCAATTCCTCTTCCATCAAAGGGAGAAGTACGATAGGAGATGAAAAACCTGAGATTAAAGATTGCTCCTTTTTTCACTAGAGAATCTTATATTTCTGTTGGGAGATTGGGCTATCAATAAGAGGTAGAAGTTGACTATGTTGGTACACATGGAAGTCTTTGCTTTGTGGTAGATAGGAGATATTCTTCCAAGCCACTTACCACCTTCCCTCGGGAAATCCTGAACCCAGTGGGAGATGAAAGGCAAAGGACCAAAGAAGGCCTGGTCCCTTAAATCTCCAGAGGAGGCTGGCAAAAAGGCAACAGCAGAAAGTGGTGAACTAACAGCACAGATGGAAGATTCCTAGTCAGGTCCCTTGCTACCTTCCCTTGGGGACACTAATATCCTAGTGATTTTTATGGATTGTTGATTTTTTTTTTCATAAATTATTTGATACCATTGAATATTAGAGTTGACTAAAAAAGAAACATACAGATGATTTAATCTAGATCTCTTATTATAGAGGAGGAAGCTGAGGTACACAGAAGGAAATCCATGATTATCCTGAGATTGCTTAGATGTTTTTTGGCAAAAAATGCAACTAGACTCATGGTTTCTTTTACTCAACTCTGTGCTGGCTAGATCTGTGGGTGTGGACAGAGAAGGGGGAGAGAAATCAGAGGGTGCAGCAGGACAAGCAGGACCATTCTTTGTTGGTGGAGAGAGAGAGAAAGGGGTGGAGATTCTTATATCTAATCTTATATCTAATCTTTGTTGGTGGAGAGAGAGAGAAAGGGGTGGAGATACTTATATCTAATCCCCTGAAGTCCACCCCACAAGACCAAGAATAAAGACTTTTGTTTATCCTGACTCTGGCTGATTCTAAGATATCTAGTGTACTAAGGCAATCACAACACCCTCTCTAGATATCTTGGAGTTTATTAGCTAGATTTCTTTCTTAAGCATAATGCTTTAAATCAAAACCAATCTGATTCTCATTGGCCACCAACAGGTGGTAGACCAAATCTCATTTAGCCATTATTTGAGTCCTGATTGACTCAGATTGCATATAAATAGCAATAATTTCTATTTTGTTCAGAAATACCTAGAGTCTTCCACTCTCCAATACATTTATTTACTTATTTATTTAAATTTTGGGAGGGGCTAGGTGAAAGAGGCTATTCTTTGCCTCAATTGCTAACTAACCTTAATCACTGAATGGGTGCAGCTCAGTCAAACTGAGACCTGTGGAAGATCTTAGCTTAAAAAAGCAAAGGTCTTCTATTTTATCTAGAGCCATCTCCTATCATCTTTTCCCCCCCTATCATCTTAATCTATATCTTGCCCCGGACCCAGATGGTGCTGTTGAGGAAGTGAGATACAGCCCTGCTTCACTTAAATCCAAATCACTTACAAGACATGGCATCTCCTGCAAACAACAACAAAAAACAACCTCTAGGTTTGGTCTACCATATTCACAGAAGCTTTTATTTTTGTTTTTGTTTTTTCAGGATGGCAGATTATTCCACTTACTATTTTGCCCTCTGGTTCTAAGATTTATCAGCAATTTTCCTTTATAATTTATTGACATACAATGTTTAGATTCTATTATAATCCATAACTTATAGGTAGTCCATGCTTCTTAAATGATCTCCCCTCTGTTTTCTACATGGGTTGTGTTCCTATGAGATATTTCACATTTTCTTCTAATTTTTCCTATCTTTTGATTTGTTTTTGTTATTTCTTAATTTCTCATGGAGTCATTGACTTCTTATTCAGACAATTCTAATTTTTAGGAACTATTTTCTCCAGTAACATTTTCTAACTCTTTTTCCAGGCTAATCTCTTTTCTTTTCATAACTTAATTGCATAGTTCCTGTAATGTCCTTGTTAGCTTTCTGGAGATCTTCTGAATGGGCCTTGGTTTTAGTAGAATAATCACCATGAGAATAATCAGGGATAAAGTTCAAAGTCTTTATTATCTCCTTAACAGTTTGTCTCCTTCACCTGGGGCTGGGCTAGCTTTCTGTAGGTCCTCCAGAATGGGTCTTGGATTCAGTGGAGGAATGAAGTAGGCAGAAGAGCCACCAGGAGGCTGATCAAAAATGAAATCTCTGTGACTGACTTTGTCCTGAGTTTAAATACTCTATTACAAATTACATCAGTTGTAGAACTATTACATTACCATGTTAAGTACTAAGTATATATAAACTAGATAACCATTGTCATATAAATTCCACTGAGTTAACACCTTGTTGTAAGAATCCTTGTTTCAAGTACATTTCTCTTGAGTTCTGGCCCATTACAAGTTGCCATTTATTTTCCTGTTTTCCTCTATACTTTTTAATTGGGTTTTGAAATATTTTTAATCATCACTAATATAAGAATTTTTATTGATACTGTGTTTAATCTGCATTCTTCTTTAAGGTTGTGTTCATAATTTTTTTTTTCAAATAATCTTTTTAAAAATGTTTATGTTTCAGACTTTCTTGTCATCATCATACCTCTCTGGTTTTTGTGTTATTATTTATTTACTCATTCTTTCAGGGCATTTCTTGACTTTGAACTTTATGTTATTGTTGAACTCTTTTCATTTGGGAGGGTGGTTGGGATGTTATTTCTGGCCTGAGCTTCTGTCTTTTTATGTCCTGCTGCCATTTCCATAGCTCAGTCCTGGAATCTGAAAGTTTTCAGTGTTTCCATGGTATAATGGAAAGGAAGTTTGTTTACCTCCCCTTTTCAAGTGAGTCTACAAGTTCTAAGGTATGGGCTTATTAGTTTATGAATGGATGTATGTTGAGTTTCGTTAGACTGCTACTAGATTCACTCCCTGTTAGATCAGTATGAGTTTAACAGGTTCAGAGTGACTGAACTGCTAGTCTCTCTCCTGGCCTGATTATTAAACTGAAGACTTCTGTGTAGAGATAAAGGTTAGAGCTCCATCCCCACTCTCTTTTAGGCTCAGACCACTTGTTTCTTCTTCTGTAAACATCTTAAAATTCTTTTGTTCATGAGTACTCTCCTCTCTCCTGGAGCTATAACCTGAAACTGATTATAGGTAGCAGAGCTGCCAGATTGCACACATTTCAGTGCTGGTTTAAGATCCCCTGGGATCTCTTTTTGCCATGGTCCTTTGCTTGATGTTTAATCTCAGCTTTCTTTCTTTTTTTTTTTTTTTTTTTTTTTTTTTTTTAAATTTTCATTTTGGACTTTATATTATTGTTGGAGTTAATGCTGGACTGCCTACTCCCCAAATTATGTAGTGAGTTGAGTTTCTGGCCATTTCTGATCTCAGTGTCAGCAGAACTCTGTCTGTTTTCCTAAACTGCCCTGAATTGAAAAACAGACTCATGGTGAATTTTCTTTTTGGTTTTATCAATCAAAATTAGGTCTGTTATGTGTTTTAGTTGTTGTGGAGGAGATATGCTGAAGATGTTTACCAAAAATATTGAGTCTCATTCTACCTTTTGTCTCTTTCCTCCCACATGCCTGATATATAATCCAATTTAATGAATTTCTTATTCTAAATGGGACTGGCCTATAAATAGAATATGTTTAAAGTTGTATTCCCACCTAGAAGACGAAGGTGCAGCATCTGCTTCTGAGTTTACTTGATAAATATGTCTTTAACACAGGTGTTAAATCTGGATTGAAACAAATTTAAGTATAACTGGGAAATATTTAACAAAGTAAATATGAATACAAAAGAACACAGATAATGCTAATATGTAGCTTTCTAAGTCATTATGTAATCTTTACATATAGTTTAGTGTCCTATTTCTATTTGATTTTGATATCTATTATTTGGGAGCCTTGAACATGTGTAAATATTCAATAAATAATTCTGGTTCACTAACTACATTAGTAGAAGAAAGTTTTCTAATTTGCTGCACTAGAACTGGGGGGTGCATTCAAACAGGTGTTAGTTCATTTCACCCATTCTATTGACTACTCTATTCATGGGTTGTATGTAATGTCTAGACTAGCTTCCTGGAGGGTCTCAGGATCAATCAGTGTCAGAATTAATCAACGTTCTTGGTCTTTAGGGGGAGAAATGAAGGAGGCAGCAAGCTGCCATGCAGCTTGCCAGAGATGTATCCTGGATTCTGGAGTCTGGAGTCTCCAGCCTCCCTCCTCCTCTTCCTGCCACCAAGTATCTCTGACCTTTCTCCCTGGGCCCTTCAATCCTTGCCTACAATTACTTCGCTACCACACATTCAGCAAGCATCAATGATGAGGAGAGCTATTACATCACCATCTCATCTAAATATGTATACAGAGCCATTATCTCACATCAAAAAGTTAATTAGCCTCAAGTGTTCTGCTAACTGATTCAAGCATACCTTTTTAGAGTTTCAGCCCTCTACAATTGTACTGATTGTTTGGTGAGAGGAGATAATCTAAAGGGAAAGAGCTTGGGCCTTCTTCCTTGTATCTACTGTGTGGCTCTATGAAAAATTGATTTAGTTGTGTTCTAAATTTTTTTTTTCATTTTAGGTATTGGAATTAGAGATATTGATCTTAGGAATTTAGAAAAGTGAAAAGAGTAAATATCTGAGCCTTTGGATAATTAAGTGTCTCACTGTGTAAGTCACAGCAGATCTAAATGAATTACAAAAAGCAGCATATTCCTTCACTTCATTTTAGTTGGCTTTCAATGTATTTTGAGATAAAATTGCTTCAGAACTTTGAAAATTAAACATTTCAAGCAGCACTTTTGCTGACTCACATAATTAGAACTAAATTTTTACAGTAACGACACTGGGTTAACTGTTGCCTTATCAAAACGAATCACTTGCAGCTCTGGCATTGATGTCTCTGTCTCTAGTTATTCAGAATCCTTATGCTCACATGCAATGGCTCTTGCTGGGTATCTCATGTCATCTTCAATTTATTTTGCTAATTTCATTGATTTAAAAAGTTCAGTCCCACTTCTAGCTTTGCTTTCATATCAGTAAAAGGATTGAGGCAGTAGGAATGATATGCCATCTTTCACTTCCATTTCTTGAAGATGATTAAATATTGAATAAGTACTTTTTAAAATCAGGAATCACTTCTAGTCTAGAGAATTGGGAGATTTTTGTATCTCATCTGAACTTTGCCATGAATTAGCCTTATCCCTTGATTAAGTTAGATAATATATTGAATCTATTTACTCATCTTTAAATGATAATGGAGCAGTTACATGGTGCAATGGATAGAATATCAGGTTTGAAATCTGGAAGATTCACTTTCCTAAATTCTAATCTGGCCTCAGACATTTGCCAGTTATATGACATGGGATAGTCATTTAATCCTGTTTACCTCAGTTTCCTCATAGTAAAATGATGTGGAGAAGGAATTGGCAAACCACTCCAGTATCTCTGGCAAGAAAAACTCAAATAGGTATACTTTCCAGGTTTCAAAAGCATAAATAAAGTCAGCACAACAGCTCTATAGACCTGTTTGGTAGACACTCTTCCCTTTCTTATTTTTCTGCAAAGCCTCCCAAATACTGAATTATCTGAGACAACAAATTAATCACCTTCCTTCATATATATATATATATATATATCTATTTATATGTATATATATATATATATATGAAGGAAGGTGATTCATTCATATATATATATATATATATATATATATACATCCCTTGAAGGTATACTGACTAGATAAGTGAACTTATCCATAGCACTTAAAACTTCTCCATTACTTCACAATCATCTATGAACAAAAATAACAAAAAATAACACCAGTCCTTTCTCCATTTCATCTTGGCTTGTATCTTTTTCAAGGTAATTTACTATCAGTGTAATAGTTAACTTTGTTGGTATTTTCATCCTCATTGAAGGAGTCTGAATATTGCTGAATATCATGCTAAAATATCATGCTACCATCATGCTAAAAAACAAAAGAGTAAGTATACAGTCTTGCTTCACTTCATTGGTGATTGTATTACTTGATTTACTAACCTCAAAGAGTTGTTGGAAGTAAAGTCTCATATGCTACAAAATAATTGTAAATAATCAATTATTTTTCTTTCTCATTATTTGTGTCTTCATTCTGTTATAAGCATAGCACAACAAATATACATGTATAAGTTTATGTAGGAACATGTGTACCAATATATTCTATATTTGTGTTAGTTCTTGTTTTTTCTTGATGTGGATATTGTGGAATGTTGAATCTTCTGCTCAGTCATTACTTAATAAGTTTCCTTTGGTAACAACCCTTGTTGGAAATTTATTTTCAAAACTTTCCTACTGTTTTAAGTATATGTATATAATCAGTTTGTTGATTGACAAACTTTCAAACATAAGACAAACATGTCTATGATTGGAAGATATAAAGCAAAAATAATAAATTTAATTATAAAGATACTGGAAAGCAATAAAAAATAACTGTCAAGAATGTATTTACAAGTAGACTTTATCCTTTAAATTAGATCCTTATAGTTTGAACTTTTGGGTTTTGAGGAAGAGAATATAGACACATTCACTTCTAATCTAATTGTAGCTTTCATTTAAAGTATGAAAATATTTGAAGAAAAGCTAATTTATAAAACAAAGATACCAGATACATGCTTTCCCTCACTACCACCATCACTACCACCACCACTACCCTTGGACTCCAGGATGGTTATGAGAAATAAAAACACACTCATAAATGCAAAGAAGGAAATTATCATGTGTCAGAAATGTATCCTAATCAGAATGGCTGGGAGTTTGGTGAGGTAGTTGGTGGGAATAGAGAGGACAAGGGAAAATCTATTTGATTCTATACTCAGGCAAATAAAGGGGATGTGTAATCTTTTACTAATATATGTAATTTGGCCGAGCAGACGTCAGGCATTTTTGAACTCATCAATTATTAATCGTCCAGGTACCATTGGTTTAATTCCTTTGGTTATTATGGGCTGCTGTAATGGACCTAAAATTTATCCAGTTGTTTCTATTGAGTTAATCAGTCAATATATACTTATAAAATGATCATCATGTGCCAAATGCTATAAGAAGTATATAAATAATGGCATACCCACTGTTCTCCTTCTGAGGAAGAGGTCAATTCTATCGAGCCTGTTTCAAATGCATGCATGAGTATGTATGGTCATGTGTGTGTGTATGCAAGAATATTGGGTGGGGCAGGGAACATTTATATTAAGAAGAGACATTTATGTGGATAAATCCTGGAACTAGAAAAATAAAGCATAATGGAAAAAAGCTGAATGAACATTAATGTAGGCAAAAAGAAAAAGAATGTTGTCACTGAAATACAGATGATCACTATAGATTCTTTAAACAGAGAGAACATAGATGAGAAATTAACTGATCACAAGGCTGCCTGCCATGATGTCTGTTATGGTGAAGTTCAACAAACCAGAATCTATTGTCACTTTCCTTTGTATCTTTCTCTTTTTTCTCCTCCTTGTCTCCTCTCTTTTCCTCTTTTTCTCCCTCTTTCTCTTTCTCATTCATTCACTCTTCAAATAAAATTATTGATTTCTTGATTTACCTTAATGATACTTTCTTCATTCATAAAATAGAGGAACAAGTAAAGTAATCTTATATTTTAGATTTTATTCTTAGCAACAAGAAATTACTTTTTTCTGGATAAGAAATTATATGAAACATGGAGGAAATGTGCATTCCATCTTAGATTTTTTTGAGAGAAAAAAGAAAACCAAGGTATAGTTTGATATGTACCCTAATATTGCTAAGACAAGAATTCAAGGTTTCAGAGAAAGGATAAGTAGATTTACATGGTCAAAATTTCTTTAGGGAAATTTAGTACAATTCAGCAGAAGGAACTTTGATAATGAAATTCTAAAAGACCAATAAAGAATAATTCCATTGGGGAAAAAAAAAAAGAATAATTCTATTGAGCAGGCAAAAGAAGAATTGTCTAAATATGCTGCTATAGATGAAAAGACAATTCATCAACATGCATTGATTTTGAAATGATACATAGAAAATGAAAGACAACAAAAATAATGGAGAATTGTCAGATTGGCTAGAATGACAGGGAAAGATAATGCGCAATGTAGGAGAGGATGTGGGAAAACAGGAACACTGATACATTGTTGGTGGAACTGTGAATACATCCAGCCATTCTGGAGAGCAATTTGGAACTATGCTCAAAAAGTTGTCAAACTGTGCATACCCTTTGGCCCAGCAGTGTTACTACTGGGTTTATATTCCAAAGAGATTTTAAAGAAGGGAAAGGACCTCTATGTTCAAGAATGTTTGTGGCAGCCCTCTTCGTAGTGGCCAGAAACTGGAAACTGAGTGGATGCCCATCAATTGGAGATTGGCTGAATAAATTGTGGTATATGAATATTAAGGAATATTTTTGTTCTGTAAGAAATGACCAACAGGAAGATTTCAGAAAGGCCTGGAGAGACTTACATGAACTGATGCTGAGTGAGATGAGCAGGACCAGGAGATCATTATATACTTCAATAACAATACTATGTGATGATCAATTCTGATGGATGTGGCCATTTTCAACAATGAGATGAACCAAATCAGTTCCAATAGAGCAGTAATGAACTGAATCAGCTACACCCAGCGAAAGAACTCTGGGAGATAACTATGAACCACTACATAGAGTTCCCAATCCCTCTATTTTTGTCTGCCTGCATTTTGGATTTCCTTCACAGGCTAATTGTACACTATTTCAAAGTCTGATTCTTTTTGTACAGCAAAACAACTGTTTGGACATGTATACATATATTGTATTTAATTTATACTTTAACATATTTAACATGTATTGGTCAACCTGCCATCTGGGGTGGGGGAAGGAGGGGAAAAATTAGAACAAAAGATTTGTTGTAAAATTACCCATGCATATATCTGGTAAATAAAAACTATTAATAAAAAAATAATGGAGGATGAGCCTCCAAATATGAACTCATTCTGTAAAAATATGGTGAAAAATCAAACTTCACAATGAGTTGTAGATGACAATAAATAAATAAATTTTGTCACAATTACTTTAGGATTAAATGGGGGAATCGGCAAGTGATGGGATGGTAGGATCTTCAGAATGGAAAAGAAAATGGATCTCTACTCATCCCTTCCCTGTCTCTCTATTTATTGCAACAACAAATCTCCTAGGCCTTCTTCCCTACTCATTTACCCCAACTACACAACTCTCAATGAACCTAGACATGGCTATTCCTCTTTGAATGGGAATAGTGGTAATAGGTTTTCGTAATAAATCTAAAGCTTCTCTTGCCCACTTCTTACCACAAGGCACACTTACACTTCTAATCCTCCTGTCTTTCTCTGTCTCTGTCTCTGACTCTCTCTGTCTCTGTCTCTGTCTCTGTCTCTGTCTCTCTGTCTCTCTCTGTCTCTTTTTTTCCCCCCCATTCAACCAATGGGGACTAATCTTTGCACCAGGGTGATAGAAAAGAAATCACTAATAGAGAATGGATATCTTAAATAAATGGAGAGATAGTAAAAGATCACCTCCCTATCTTTTTTGAGTTGAACTTCTCAGTTCTAGATAAAGGATATCCTTAAAGAATGAAAGAACTAATATATGTGATTGCAGAGACACTATTAGCAATTTTTGAAATATTGTAGAAAATGATAGAAAATGTTAGAAACATAATAAGATTAAAGAGGGAAAAAAACCTTAGTATTGGGGAAAAAAAAAGAAGAAAATACACAAACTATAGGAAAGTGAGTTTCACTTTGATTCTGGGGAAAAACTACAATATATCATTAAGTGGATTTTTAATCATCATTTAGGGAAAGAAGTAGTAATTACAAAAAATATAGCACAGCTTTTCAAAGGAAAGCCATGCCAGACTAACTTCCTTTTCCTTTTTGATAGGATTATTAGACTGGTAAAACAGAGGAATTTGGTAGATATATGTTAGATACAGTTAATATAGATTTTATCAAAGTATTTGGGGAAATCTCTAATGTTATTCTTATGGAAAAGATGGAAACATATGGGAAAGATGAAGAATAATCATGAGTAATTCAATGCCAACTTTAAAAAGTCTCTCCCAGAGTAGCCTATGGAAATATAATTTTTCATATTTCTTTTTTTATCAATTACTTCGATAAAGGTACAAATAGTATGCTTATTAATTCCACAGATGAAATGAAACTTGAAGATACATTCAGAATAACAGTAGAATATTAGGCCAAATAAAATAAATTAAAATGTATTTGGAATAAATATAAAATCTTATACTTAGATTTTTAAAAAATCAACTTTATTTGTAAAGAAGATATAGCTATTCATCAGTCTGAAAAAGGTTGGGGAGTATAAGGGATGCTATAGGCTTGATATGAGTCAACTGGGTGAAATGGCAAACCCCAAAAAACAAACAACCCCCCCAATATTAGGTTATATTATCAGAAGTTCAGGACTAGAAAAATGAAATTGAATGAACAGTATGTTACTTCAGATGCCTGACTATATCTCAACATTATAGCAGCACATGAGATATGTAGAAAAGGACAGTTCCTTGGGGTCCAAATTAGATTCTGATTCTGTATCATTTTTCTGGCATTCATGAAAATTATGCTTATGAGTGTGTATGTAGAGTGTATGTATGCTATTATGATCAAGAACTGTGATAATTTTAAGCAATTGATGTGGCCATTGGCTTAAATGAATGATATAATTCTCTTTGATAGGTTGTGAGGTTAGTGTAAGGAATAATCTATGGTGAGCACTGGCTAGAAAATGTTTTAATCCATGAGAGAACTATTAACATAAGCTCATTGCTCTTAAAAGCTTCTCTTTTAAAATTATCAACAGATGCAGACATTTCAATATATAAAATACAAACTCCCAAAAGGATCATATATAAAACTGTGAACTTCTGTAATGCCTCATTTGTTTTTTAAAAGTGTATATCAAATTTAACAAAGTACTAACAAAATTGCCATTTGTGTCCCCCTTTGAATTTTTTTAGTTTTCTTCTGAATATTTTAAAAATGTTTTGCTGATGTCCTTTGTAATAAATATACATATGTATGTATATATAATAAAAATTATTATATCCCTTAAATGTTCTTTAAGCTTTCTGGGATCTTTGTACATTCTCTTTTCCATTTTTGAGACTACTAGGAACTTAAAACAATAATATTCAGGTCCAGTAATTATTAGGACTTTCTCATCATTTCTACACAAATCCTTAGGCACTGAGCAATAGGTCCAAAAGTTACATATGATCTCAAAGCTCAAAACACCAACAGATTGTGCCAGACTCCAACCAACTGACATTTTAATAAATCAAGGTTTACCCTGGGGCAAAACCAACCTTTCATGAATTTGTACCCAAATACACTCAGACACTCATGACATAAAACTCATGACAGCTCCTGAACTACATTATCTCTCAGTTTCTGATTTACCCCCACTCCTTCCATCAACCCTACCACTCTAGCCACAATGATTCCCTTTATCTGTGTTCCGTTCTCGATATATTCTGTGCTTTACCTTGACATGCTCTTATCAAAAATGCTCAGGAAAATGAATCTCACATTGCCTTTTCAAACAACAACCTGAATTAAAGAACTATTTTAACTTTTTAAAAATAGTCAAGGAATTTTTGAGTATAAGAGCAGCTAAAGCTAGTTCTAAGCTTATTCTGCTTTTTCTATCTGTCTAGTTTTTTCAGGTTGGGAGACATCTTAGTTCAACAACGTAACCTAGATAGGTGATGTCATCACATGGCAAAATCACAAATGTTTGGTGTTAATACAGTTGCTGACTTTGTACATACATATTGAACTGCTTGGACACCATCCAAAAACACAACTACCAACATCTGCTATAATTTGGACTTCTGGTGTAGCATGTGTACCCAAAGAACATTAATTATCAAGAAGATATGCAAGATATGATTTGACCACGTGAATATGACCCATTTAATTTCTTTTCTAAATTTCAGAAGTTGCCAGTGGTTAATAACATTTTATAAATGAAGCAAAACTACAACAAAGGCATTCATATTTGAAATTACCATGTGATATTTTTGTTAAATGTAAGACAAATGACATGCACTGATATGTCTTTTTAATAGGTTCAGAGAGAGACAGCTTCTACATAGACAAAGTAAAAAACAAACAAACAAAAAGGATGAAAGGCTTGCCTGCTGGGGACTTAAAAAAACAGCCTTCACTTTCCTCAGAGATAAAAAGCATAATGGATATGTTAATTACCTCACAAGAATTAATGGGAGCATATTAGACAACTCTTCTGAAGAAAGTGCTATCTAAATAAGAGGATGGCAGTATTATCAATTATTACTAGTGCTCCTGTCCTCCTTTAACCTGTTCAATCTTTAGTTTTGAAAAACTGTCTTAATTATTTGACCAAAAGTCCATTAATACTGGACTAAAGAATAGTTAACAAGATCCAACTTTACTAATAGTTAATATTTTAAATAGTATATGTTTTCTTTTTAGCATATCCATAGAAATATTTTTTAAAAGACACAACAATCTTTTATTTAATATTTGGAATCATTTTCTAAAAAAATTGATGGTTTTAATATATTAAGGTCATATACTTCAAAATATCTTTTTGGAACTGTTGAGTGATAGCTTTATTTCCAATACAGGGCAGGAAGAGAAATAATAAATCTAAGGTCATCAGAATGTTATCTAGGCTTTTCCCCAACATTGAAATTATGTTAAGTTGAACATTGTCTAGAAGTAAAAAAAAAAAAAATCCATGCATTATTCAACATGGTGATTTCTGTGCTTTATAAAATCATTCTAGTTTTCACTTATTATCAAGTAACAATGATTAGGTTTCTAAAGACATTTCTCTATATTAGGACTAGTATAGTTATATTTGATGATCATTCTTAACATTGCCTCATTTTCCCCTTCTACATTTCACTTTAATTTTCTTAATTTTTTCTTAAATTTTGTTAAAGCTTAAAAAGTACTATAGAAGACAACAATAGTAAACATAAAAAACCCCAGCCCTACTAATTGAATTAACTTGTTTGTATAGAAATGCTAGTACTTTTTCCCACTCAGACTAACCCTAAGATGGATTTACTAATTTATAATATTAGCTGGTACACCTTCATTTAGTGAATTTCTAGAGAACTTTTGAGACTGCAGAAAAAAAAAATTACTCAGAGCATAATTTCTTATATGGTTCTACTGAAACCATATACCTCACTGGTAGTTTGCATCTGATCTTAATGCAGGTTCTATTTTCTTAGATTTTCTTTGTCACAACTCTGTTTCTGTGCTCGTCCATACTGTAACACTCACCTGGCACTTTTCATAGTTCCTAACAAAATTTCCAAAATGAAGAAAATACGTTTCTCTACTTTTTCTTTTCCCTGCTTACCTTCTTGCCTACATTGATTTCTCAGGATTTTGGGGTCATTTTGATAAAGTTCATTGAGAAGAAAATCAGAATGAAAATCTACTTTTATAATTTCTAGTAACTGCGAAATGAAAATCTTTTAGAAGTTACTTTTGGAATGTACATAGGAAAATATTAATTTAGAAAGAATAGGCAAGATAAAAAAGCTCATTTATCTATTGGCAGAATAAGAAGGCAGGTTTTTAAGAATTTCACTGCGATTGCAATGTAGAAATGCTCAGGACATCTGTTCCCACTCAAAAGAATGTGTTGCTCTGTGCTTTGACCTTGTCACCAGGCTTACTAATACCATGAAAGATGCAAAAAAGAAGACATTAACATCAGAAACCATATTTTTCAGTAATGCAAACTTTATACATTGAAACTTTGCTATAACAAATTGGAGAACAATAGAATTTGCTCTAATATAGATTTACTTTGGACTTTGTGGGATGTGGTTACTAGAAGGAAAGGATTTATTATAAATTTCTCTTAATAGAACTCCATGAGATGTACATAGATAACCTCTTAAGATTCCTTCCAGCTCTATGACAATGATGCTATTAAAAAACTCATTCATTCTATGTTACTTCCTTAGTCAATAAACTCCTATGGTTCCTTATTTCTTCTAAAAGAAAATAGAAAATCCTCTGGCTTTTAAAGTCCTTCATAAACTTACCTCTTTCTACTTTTCTAAGACCTTACTCCCTATTTCCCTTCCATATAGTCTGCAATTTAGTGACACTGGCCTTCTAGTTTTCCCTCACATAAGATTCTCCAACTCCCAACCCATAGGCATTTTTATTGCTTATTTCTTATGCCAAGAATTATTTTCATACTAATTCTCATTTTCTAGCTAACTTCAGGTTTCAGTTAAAATGCCATCTTGATCCTTTTTTATTACAAATGGCTTTTGATGATCATTTCCAATTTATTGTTTATATTTTTTGTGTAGAAACTTATTTGTATGTTATTTCTCCAATTTAATTAGAATATAAGCTCCTTGAGAACAGGAACTTTTTATGAGGGAAAGGTTGTTTTGCTTCCCCCACCACCTTTCTTTGTGTCTCCAGCACTTGGTATAATGCCTGGCTCATAGAAGACACAATAAATGCTTGTTGATTTGACTCCCAAAGTAGAGTGTTTTCCTAAGATAGCAATACATGTATGTCCAATACATCTTTCAAATATAAAAAGCTATAATCAATTGTCATGTCTACAATAAGGAAATAATAAGTCAAATTTGATTATTTTTCAAATTGAATTATGAAATTATGAATTTTAAAAGAGATAACCTTCAAAATAGAAAGAAGACAGACATTGTTAGGGAATGGCTGAACAAAATGAGGTACATGCATTAATAGAGTACCATTGTGCTATTAAATATATGAAGACTTTATAGATGCACAAGAAGATATATGAATTGATACAGAAAATCATGGAAAATATATGTGTATACATACACACACATATATACACATATATAATTACATTTAGATATATGCATATAATTCCTTCAGCAACAAAAACAACATTGGAAGAGAATGTTTATTTCTTGACTTTTACTAACCTAGATTGATGAATTGATATGGTAAATTTTGATCCAGGAGAAAAGATGATGAAATGCTTTCTTCCTCTTGGTAGAAAGGTGGGTTACTGAGTAGAGAAAGCTGCTTTGGATAGTTTCTGTGCCAAATAGGGTTGCTTAAATTATGTTTTTGTTATAACAGAAAGCTTAATTTAAGGGGAGGAAAAATACTGGAAAATGATTAAGGCAGAAATTTTTATATATAACAAGGAGTTTTAGGAAATCTTTCTAAGTACATTGGAAAAATTCCTGGACTTAGGATCAGAGGATCTGGCTACAAATACCATCTTTACCACTTACTTTGTGACTGGGCAAATCCTTAAGCTTTCTGGATCAAATTGAGTGGGTTGTTGACTCTCAAAGTGAGGTGTTATTCTACAAATCTGTCATCATATAAGACTATGACTTATTCCATCTATAGACAATTGCCTTGTTTTATTTTAAGTCATATGATATGAAATACAATCACCTACAAAAAAAGGCTGTCTTTGGAAACAAAATATTTAGAGAACATAGCATGAGCTTTCTAATTGAATTTAATTGGTTTCTGCTCTCCAGAAAGTTTATGTTGTCTTAACATAAATGATTGTTGATATAATGCTGTGTCACCAACAATAGGGAAAGTAAAAGCAATACAATAATTCAATACAAATGATGAATTTGCTATACTACTTCTGCAGTTTGCCATTATCTCAGCAAAACTGCACAACTTTCAACTAAAAGTGGTTAAAATGTAGGTCATAGAAATCTATTGAGAAAGCATTGAAGAGAAATATACTGTATTTTTTTGAGGGAAAAAGCTTTAAGACCCTTGTTTCTTCTTTTCACAGACAAGAAATCAAAGGTTTATGTTTACTTAATGGAATCTATATTGGGGGCTTCTTTTATACATGCACACACCTAATTAACTGTTAAACCATGCACTGAGGCCAGAATTATTCTTCCCACACAAACTTCAAAAGCATTTAGAAAAAGGACACGTCAGGAGAAATTCAAAACTCAGATTTTGAAAAGATTTTTTTTTATTGAGCTTCAAAAGTTAAGTAACATATATTCTATTCCTTCATGCAATCAAGGTAAAATAAAACTGTATTCCTTATAAGTATTGAGAAAAAAGTTTGAAAATAATAATGTGGTTTATACCTTTTAGTTTGCATAAAAGTATTTATCTAGTTTGCAATAATACATTGTGGAAAATTTATTAAAATTACAAGCATATTTCCAAGTTAGTTGATTCTTTGCCATTACTTTTTTTTGCCCTACCCCATCATCATCATCATTAATAAATTTGTTCTGTTAATATATTTAACTGAATTTTTCTTAAATCTCATCTTGATTTTATTCATCAAGATGATTATACATAGTAAGCTTCTGATAACTATAATTTCACTTTTAATCCAAATAGCAAAATGGGAACATCTTGTGAGAAATACTTATCTATAACGAACTAAACAAATCAAATGCTCATGTTTTATTATGGAATAAAGTTCATTTACTGGTTAAAATAACACATGAAAAACAGTTACAGATATGAAATCCTTACTTTTGTCCTGCACACCAGGTGCTAATACTTTTCCTTTCTGCTGACATTTTAAAGATCAGCAAGGAAGTTTTATGCATATTAGTTAAATAGTTATTTAATCAGATTGTTTCTAGTATGTCCATAGGTATAAATACATACTTTAGTGCTGACTGAAAGACAACAGGTATTTAGTTTCTTTGTGGACACTTTAGGGATGGAAAAAAGTTAACTAAGTATGAATTAAGAATGAAGTCAATTACAATTCAAGAAAAATATTTCTTTATGACAAACATGATACTCTTGTCATAATATACTAAATTCAACAAGGGTTTCTGAAAAAGGCTATTAAATCATCTAAAATGTTTAAAATAGATGTATATGTAAACTTCCATATTATTTCAGTGTCTGCATATCAGTGTTACCAAATCAATTAAACTACTCAAAGTCATTGTAGCACCTATTTCTTTTAATTTGCTCTTCAATAGTGAGTGATTCACGCTGCATCTCATTTCTGGAAGATAATGCCAATGGCATTGCTCTATCCTGAGAGTTTTGAGAATCAAATCTTGTTCTTCCATCAGTGAATGACACTTCTGCAGTTTTATTTTTGCAGTGACTCTTGTTATTCTGGTTTTCTTTTTCATACAAGCCCAAAGTGGTTTTAATTGTATCTACAGAATGTAAAAGGCCTGTGCCTAAAAATGGTTCCTCCTTTTTGGAAAAAGAAGGCATTTTCACGGTTTTAGTGAAAAGAAAAGGCAATTTTGAATCACTTTTGGTATTTTCTCTGATCGACAATTTAGTATTGAAAGCTAATGTTGTGGAGGCAGTGGCTTCTTTAGACACTAATCCACTGTTGGGATCAGATTTTAAAGAAATGGCAGTTTGAACAGGTTGAGTACTGTTATCCAAATGATCTCTGGAATTCTGTTTGTCAGATGCCACAGCTAAAACTTCCTTGGAATAACTCTTTTCAGACTCAAATATACCAAGTAATTCTGAAATCCTAGACCCATTTTCCAATTTTTCAAATTCATATTCAGGTGCTGTATGTTTTGCCTCGCTTGATCCTAGTAATGGATTAGACCCATCGAAGATAGATGTTTTCTGCCTACAATTGCTCAGATGTGAGACTGCTACATAATTATTATTATTATTCTTATTCAAATTCTCTTTACGATTTTCTAGCACCGCCTCATCATCAGTGTTAGTAACCTGTAAAACTTCTGCACTGCCAGGCTCATTAATTTTTTCATTTTTCTCTTTCTCAGCACTCTGCACAGACAAGCTATTGCTGTCATTAAGATCCATTTCACTTTTCCTCTTATCCTCAGAAACTTCATTCTCATTCACTTTCTCTTGCACATGTCTACTTTCTTCCTTCTCTTCTCTCCTTGTCTCATATATTTTCATCTCAGTGATTCCTATAGCATTGTCCTTCTGAGGCATATGGATTGAGTGTTGATGTGGTTGCAAAATAGGAATGCCATCTCTCTCTTTCCATTTTCCTTCTACAAGATTACCATTTTCTAACTTTAGTTCATTTTTGTCTTCCAGATGATGGTCAGGGGACAGAGAAGTGGTCATGTCAGGGGGCCATTTTGGTTTACTCATTTTGAGATCATCTTCAATAGTAAAGGGTTTCTTAGGAGTTTCATTAAATGGAGGCCAGGTAATTTTCAGTTTGCCCCTCTCACCAGGTTTTTTCAAATTCTCCCCTGGCTCATCACCATTGCCTGAATCTGTGTGCTGGCTGAGAACATCAGCTGTCTGGGGTGTTGCTGGTATGCTCTTATTTAGATCTATTTCTTCATTATGAACAAAGTTCCCTGAACTGCTTTGATTTTTACAACGCCATCTCTCTTTATGTGGCTTGTGTCCAAAACCTTCATCATAATTTCCTTTAGATTTGAAAAGTTGCTTAAAATGGGGTTTACAGTAAATGTGTCCATGAAGTGATGCATAATTTCCCAAGCTGCCAAAAAAGGAGGAAAAAAAGAAAATATCTTATAGTATATTGCATATCTACCTGCAACATAACAAAGTTCAGACTTCAGTTAAAATTACATGACTTATTATTTAGTATGAAAAATGGCCATCTGGAATAATTAAAAATGAAGTGTCCCAGTTAACTTGGATTTACTAAGTTTAGTTGAATTTCCAATTAAAACAAACAAACAAATAAGGGCATTGTATTGATTTATTTACTACTGAAACTACATTGACCACAACTATTTTTCTCTTTAGTATATTATTAAATACTTTGTGATATTATAGTAGTTGTGGGTAATCATAATGGAGCTTATACTAAACTATTGTTCTAGATGTAGATGACCTAAGAGACTGGGTTAAATTTGAATTAATACTATGAAATGTTACATAACGTGCTTTTTTGAAAAAAAAAAAAAAAAAAAAAAAAAAAAGAAACAATTCCCAAAGGTTTGGTTTACTTGTAAATATATCTTGACAGCAAAGTTGGACACTGTGTGGGGGAGGGGGAGCGGGGAAATCCAGGTTTTTGAGACTTTCATTTATTGGGATTCTGGATAAATAGAAACGCATTACACATTTAATTGTATCCCCTGTCTCTTTTGATGGGGATAGGTGGGAGAGAGTCCAACAAACTGAGAACCTATTGGAAGGTAAACCTAATGTGTATTTTAAATAGGTTAGACTTGAAAGTCTTTAATCAAAGTGCCATACATGGTGATAACCCCCATTTTATCATCTCAGAATGACAAGTAATTCACTCCCATTTTTACTCATCAAAAATCAGACTCATTTAAATGCATTCACCACAAGGGTCCTAGAAGATGAGTAAATTTGGAACCCATTTTTCTAGGCTGTTTTTAGCACTGGATATTTCCCAAATGAGTTAACTGAGCATTTTTCTGTCGTTGGTATGACCTTAAGACTTCAATTTATACAGAGATGATTATCACTTATGGAATGCTTCAGTTCTTACATTCCACATAGTGACTATGGTTTTTTAATAGCTGCTTTCTTGACTTGAACAAGGACAGATGAACATGAATTAGAGACCAGGCTATTAAGAGAATGCTTTCTAGGAGGGAAGAAAATATTATAGCCTTTTTTCCTCAAAGGACAATGGAATTCAAGTTCTAGCAGGTCTTATCAATTTGAAAAAAAAATTGTTCTGAAGAATGTGATAAGAATATCACTAATACCCTGTGGAGGAAATAATTTATCTAATCACTTCAATTGTTTATGTAAATTTTAGAGTCCTCAAGTGAAACACTACCCTTTATTTTACTCTTCCAATTCATCATTCCACTATTCTGTCTAAAACTGATAATTCAAGTCTTACAAAATATTCCCTTCCACAGTATAGCTCATGATACTGCAATAGAAGAAGCTATTTGTCTTTGGCACTGCTACCAATCCCCAGGCTCCTTCATATTATGGAAAGGATCCTTTTAAAATATCAATCAAAACTCAGGCCAACCAAATCTTATTAGCTTTTAAATAAGAAGACTTGTTTTGAGAGGGAATCTATTTGGCCATCCAGGAGTCTTTAGACTAAGGAAAATCTAGGTTCAAGCCCTGCCTTGACCACATGCTGGACATGTCATTCTGGGCTAGTCTCTTAAATTCTCAGTGCTCCAAGCAACAGATTAGTATTTTAAACTGTAGAAAAGCCACTGCTTTGAATTTACAGAGGAAGTTTCTTATCAGATATCATCAGTGAAATCACAGGTATAATTTTTTTAAATGATGCTTTAAGGTTTTCAGGAAAAGGAGAATCATAATAAATATGGAATACAAGAGCAAGATAACTGTTCTGCCACTTAGTAAGAACTCAAACAATTTTGCTCTCAAGTTCCTTAATAAATCAAATACTCTAAGAAGCAAAAACATCAATGAGTGACTGAAGAAAAAGCTCAAGGCCATATATAAAAACATATTTTTGTGATGCATGTAATAATTATTGTTATACTTGTGGTATATCATTGTTATACTTGTGTTTGAATGGATAGATGAGAGGAAAGGTAGTATATAACCTATTCTGTGATGCTTTCAAAAAAAAGTTTCAGAGACCAAATAATCCTTCTACCCCCACTTACCTCAATTTACTACTGCAATGGTGGCATCGAAAACATGACTTATGAAAAATGTTCTTGTCTGCTGCCAGGCATTCCATTGGATAAACAGTCTTTTGACAAAGTGTACACATTTCCTTGTCCTGAACTAGAAGTTTCTAGAAGAAAAAAATTTGCAATGGTTATGTGGTATCTTCTTCAGACATCTCTTAGAAAGAGTTTAGCAAATGTCTTTTAGAAATAGGTCCATGCAGATAAAAGGCATTATCATGATTATCAGTAATTTTCACTGTTTGGTAATAGGTAGGTCATGCAATATTGATCACAATGCATCTGAAGCCAATATAATTCAGGACTATGTTTTTGTATATAAGCCTATGAATGTGTGCATGTTAACATAACTGTAATTCTACATATCACAGCTACATATCAAACAGTAGGAAAATTCTACATATCATAGCTACGTATCAAACAGTAGGAAACTTCATGTTACAAAAACTTTTTCAATACAAGAAAACATGTAATAAGATCAATCTATTTATTGATTCGATGAAATCAAAAGAGAATTTCTAAAATATACTATTTACTATCCTAAGATTGATAATTTAGAACATAGTTATTATCTTGAATAGCAGTTATATTACAATTGCGATATTTTCAAGGCTTTTTATGAATGTGGGGGTGTTCTGCCTAAGATTAACTGGCTTTTTGAATTTTTGAGTCTGTTTCTCATTATTTTTCAGTCTCCTTTCCTTGCTGTTTGTCATACAAAGAAGTCCACAGCTCTTTAGTCTCTTCTAGTTGTTGTTTGTTTTGTGCTTAGAAACATAATAGCTAAGTTATACAATTATGCATGAAATATGGCCAAAGAAATTCTTAATAATCTTACTTCCCACCAAAAAGAAATCTGGATACAAAATATATTATAAGTGGATACAAAATACTTGGATTCTGTAGTTTCTATCTTGGCTATTAAGAAATCTTTTATGTTTAATATTTGATTCTCAGTTGAGTTTCAGATAAATATGGTATTCTTCTTCCTTCCTCTAAGACTTGTTTTTGTATTTGCCATGTGTTTCTGAGCAGAAGTTGAGCATCTGAAATTGATTAGACAGCTTTGCTTAATTATGCAGGAGCAAGCCCATCAAGGAACCACATTAACCTGTTAAATTAGACAATATGTTGCAAATATGATTGGAGGGATAATTATTATTAGTGTTTTTACAGTTTTTATTTTAAAATTTGACTTTTTTTTTCAATCTACCTGGCAGAATTAACTACGATAAATGACTTTAGCTAATTATATAAAATCTTTTTTTCTTCATGTGAAGCAGTTATTTTTTTTTAAAGTGACTGAATATAGAAAGCCCAAATTCCAATTACAGAATAAATGTATCTCTAGAAGCAACACCCCAAGACAGTATATAATTTCATGTGCATGAGGAAATGCTTTTTGGGAAATTTAGTCTTGACTTAGGATGAAAAACATTGGTGCTTCAGGACAGAGAGTGGCATTATAGTCTATCCTAAACAAGCTCTGTAACAGTAAATAAATAAAAGGTCTAATTCAACTCGTTCTCATCCCTTTGTCAGAGAAACAGATCAATAGGAAACCTTAAAGCACATATGAAGATTCTAAATTGTTTCTTGGATTATTACTAGGCTGTATTGAACTCCAACACAAACACCACTTAACTCTGGCAGTTAAGATTATGTCAACAGTGGGTCAGGGCATGTTGAGTATTTTCTAAAGTGCACTGATAAAACACTATCATTGTTAAAATACTAAAAGATGAAATACCAACATTTTGCTTTTAGTTTATAGGATCAGAGACTTGGAGCTTAAAGGGATCTTAGAAGTATCATAGGATCATAGATCTAGAGAAAAATTCATCTCATAGGCATCCAGAACCCCGACATTTTACAGATGAAGAAACTGAAACCTGTATAGGAGAATGATTTGTTCTGGTTCATACAGGTACTAAATGATTGAGCTAGAGTTTGAATATAAGTCTTTTGATTTCAACTATAGCATTCTCATTGAATAATGATTTTGACCTGTTATTTCTTATGTGCTGCTACTTTGAAATCCATTATTTACCTTAGTAAATCTCTGCTTTAAAAACCAACCTTTTACTGGATTATTCACTTAAATCCAATGTCTTTGGAAGGGAGTGGGGAGGTAGAACCATGATGGCTGATAAAGATAGGAAAGGGAGTGATATTATAATAAATAATAATAAAAAATAAAGTCAGCCAGGAGAAAGTGAGAAGGCAAAAGTAATAGACACATTTATTAGTTTGGAGTTATGTTGTTTGAAAATATATACACACTTCATTAATGTAAAACACTCTGGTTAGTGACTCATGTGCCCTTAACTGGTTATTCTTCACACTTCAAAACTCATGCTTATAGTTTCATTTACCACTTCTAAAAGCAGCTTCCTCATGGAAGCTACTCCTCATCTCAGTTGCTGAAGTATCTGAAACAGTGTATCCCAGGCTTTTGAAGACTCTCTCACTTTCCTGCCAAGTCTTCTGAAAATTCCTCAGGAGCTCTTCTGGTGAATCTTCTGCAGAGATATCCAGAATGTGTCCAGCAATGACATCTTCATAGGTTGGTGGAGCGTGCTTGAAGTCAAAGCCAGGTTTAACTGCTTCAGAGTTCTGTGCTGAGGAGCCTCCTGTCCTTGACCCAACAATTTTATTTTCATATGTATCCACTCCTGAAAAACATTCTCTTAGGGACTTTGTTTCAGAGCACTCTATGAGTTGTTTACGTGGAACTTTGTTCAGGGGATCTTTGGAATGGCTGCCAGAAAAGTTTCTGAAACTGCTGTTTCTGCTTTCACTTTCCACACCACTTGATCCAAATCCCTTTGTGCTAAAGGTGTGCATTTCCTGTCTTAGGTTATGGTTTATTTCACCATTTGTGTGAACTCTTCCATTTGACTTTGCCTCAAAAATTGGGTCATTCTGAAATTTCTCTAGCCATCTGTTTGTTCCACTTTCATGGCTTTTTACTGCATTTTCAGCCACATGGACAGTTTGATTGGAAGCTTCATATATTTTAGAATGTTCTGACAAACCCACTTGAGGGACTTCAACTTTGTGGATGATTTCAATGGAATCAAAACTTTCAGTATCTGGTACTATGTGCTCTGCGATATTGACTCCATCCCTGTGAACATAGGTAGCCCTTTTCTCTACTTGTTGGAGTTCCTCTTCTTTGGCTTCTCTGACTGTACCAGCAGTGACATGGGATACGTTTATAGGTATTGGGATTTCTGTCTTAATTTGACGTCGTAGAGTTGCGGGAGACTTGACTATTTCGGCCCTTTTTTCTACAACGGGACCTGGGGTTACTGACTGATAGTGACATGTTCTTTGGGACAATTTTGCTGTGGTGTCTTTAAGTTTGGCCAGTTGCTCAGAGCGACTTCTAGGAGGAGAAGGAGAAGCTGAAGCCTGGCGACTTCTGGATGGTGGTGTTGTGGATCTGCTTCGGGAAGGAAGAGAAGATATATTTTCCTTCTTCACCGGAGACGAGGAAGGTCTGTTCACAGCAGGAGTCTCTGTTCGTCTGGCAGTAGACTCAATTGTTATGAAAGTAGGTGATGGCGAACGTTGTTTTAAATACGGAGAAACAGTCCTACATTCTACCTGTTTAATTTGCTGTTGGGATTTCACTTTTTGATGAGAGCCTTTTTCTTCTATAATTTTCTTCTCTTTCTGGACTGTTTTGTTAGATGCAATACTAATGTTTGCTATTTGAGGAGATTCTCCACTAGAATGGGGTTTCACTTTTTGATGAGAGTCTTTTTCTTCTATAATTTTCTTCTCTTTCTGGACTGGTTTTTTAAATCCAATACTGTTTGCTATTTGAGGAGATTCTCCACTAGAATAGGATTTCACCTTTTGATAAGATTCCTGCCCTTTTATAATTTTCTCCTCTTTTTGGATTTTTATGTTAGAGGCAGCACTGAGGTTTGATATTTTGGCAGATGCTTTACTAGAAGATTCAGTTCTCACTTTCCCTGCTTTGGAGGAGTTCATGCACATTTGGATAGTGTTCTCACAAGAAATAAGCATTTCTTCCACTTCACTTTTAATATGGGTTATTTCCTCTTTTACTTTTTCTAAATTATTATCCATGGCAATATGAGTTCCATATTCTTTTCTCTCTTTATTCATCAACCATGCTGGGATAACATTCAATAGTATCTGAAATGTTTTAATATTGTTTTTATTTGGTTCTGTTTCAAATTGTTTCACCCGAGACAAAACCTCCTGTAGTTCTTCACGTTTTCTTAAGAACTCTAATATATTTACAACACATTTTCCATTATCATCCTGGGAACTTTGAAGGGAAGAAAATAAAATCTTATTCTCTGTTATATCTTCCTTGGAATCTTTAGTATTAGGAGGAGCTTGTTTCTGTTGTATGTTCTTGTTTATAAGGCATGCTTCTTTCAGGCCATCATATTGCTGGGGTAATTTTTTATGGTTGACTTCACTTTCAGAAGTTTGAATCTGGGTTTCTGTCGATGAATCAACATCAATAAATTTTTGCTGGACTACTTTCTCTAATGATTTATTTTTAATGTTTTCTTGTTTTCTTTCAGCTATTAGTTTTTGTTCTTTTGGACCAATCACTATCTCTTGCTTGTTTTCTTCTTGAGTTGCTAAAACTTTCTTGCCCACTAATTCCATTCTTTCTTTTTGATTTTCATATACTTTATCTGATTCCCTTTTTTTATTCTTCTCTGAGGGATTGGTAGGCATTTTATCTATTCCTCTTTTTTCCTTCCCGTGTAACTGATAAGAGTGTTCAGTCACATTTTCCTTATTTTTAATAGTTGTACTTATTTCATTATTCTGTCTTTCTTGATGCTCTTGTTTAGTCATGGTTTGCATATTAGCTAGTGGTTGCTTTTGATAAATCTTGAAATCTTGGGATATTTTATTTAAGTTTAACTCTAAAGTTGGGAACTTGACACTTTTAGCTTTTAAGCTTGGGGACACTGGCTTCTTTGGGAACTGGTACAATTGCTTTTCATTAGTTTCCTGCTTTCTTTTATGAGAAGTATATTCTTGGTGAGTTTGTTCCATTTGATGAGCTAAACTATGTTGTACGATATCCCTTGAACCTTGGAGAGCTTCCTTTTGAATTTGTTCTTTATCCATGGATATATCCAAGACACTTTGGAGTTTCTGAGCAGCCAAAGACACTGCTGATGATTCAGATAGTTGGGTTTCACTAGAAGTCCCTTCAGTTTGGAGGCTGACTTGAGACACAGAATTTGATTGTGTGACATCTGTGGCTGATGTAGGCAAAGAATCTTCTTTCCTTAACTTCTGGGATAGTGTTTTCATTTCAGACTTTAATTCAATTTCATTATGATTTTCTGTTTTGACTATGCGATTGGAAGAGCTTTGATGTTTCTGTTTTTCTATTTCCTCCCTTTGCTGCCTATATTTTTCTTCAGCAATCATTAGAGGGGTTTTGAATTTTCTCATGTATGGCTTAGGGCTTGTCTGTTCTGAATCTAAAGGAAGGGGATAACATTTAACAAGGGGTGAGGTCTTTTTGTCTTTGGGAAGTGATATTTCCTGAGCAGCCTGAATGGAAGACTTCTTGGACTCAGCAGTGGATGATAGTAGTTTTTCTTCAGATGTCTCAGTATAAATTTTCTCCTGTCTCTGGGTGTGTTCCACATTGTTCATCATCATTGTATTTTGCTCCTTTGTTTTTACCATCATAGTTCCTATATTTGATTGAAGAGGAAGTGGTTTCATTTTTGATTTGAGATTATTTTCATTTTCATCTAACTGTCTGAAGAATTTTGGTTTGGGGAACTTGGGAGAAGGTGGAAGTGCTGTTGGCTTTCCGGTTAAGGCTCTGGCCCTTGAATGAGTTTCTGACTCTTGGAAATGTTGCTGAACATTCTTTTCACTGTCTTTTGTTTGAATTGTGGAAGGAAAAACTTGCATAGGTTTTGGTGGTGGAGGAGGTGGGGGAGGCAAAAACATTGGTGGGCTTTCTCTCTCAGCTTTGTCATCCTCTGGTGGAGGTGGGGGAGGGAGGCAGGGAAAGCCATCAAATTCAGCCTTTATCTTTTCTGTGGAAGGTAATGAAGAAAACTCTTGTTTACCAGGCAACATCATTAAAGGAGGTGGAGGAGGTAAAGGAAATTCAATTTCAGATGATGCATTGGATGGTGGAGGTGGAGGTGGAGATGGAGGTGGAAGGGAGGAATGATTTTCAGCCATATTACTCACAGCAGCCAATTTGACTGGATTACAGGATTTTTCCACAGTCACTTTTAAGTTTGTTGAGGCATCCATCTTGGTTTGAAAGTTCTCATTTTTCTGATGAACATCAATCTTTTTATTCCTTTCTGTTGTTGCTTTAAATTTTCCATGGTTTCCCTTTATGGCTTTTTCTTCAGCTACATTTTGAATATCCTGTTTAAGGGACAAAGGAATAAAAGACTTCATTTCTTGAAGGTTTATTTCATTCCTTTCAAAAGTCTCACTGGCTTGTTCTGCTTGTCTCATTTCCTCTTTTAGTAAAATTTCCTTCTGAATATGATCAATTATTCCACATGCTTTATTGTCATTAGCTGGGATGCTAACTGTGTGGAGACTAGCATAAGACTCAAAACTGGGTGCATCTGTTGCTACTTTTGTCTTTTTTTCATGGGAAGATTCCCTGGTTTCCTGGCCAATGCTTAGCATACCCATTTGACACTGTTGCATTTTTTCAGTACTTAAGGCAGCACTAGAGATATCCTTTTTCAGTATAGAACCCATCTCTGATTTCTCAGTCCTTACTTTTTTCTGAACTGAGCTATAAGAAGCTGGCTGACTCCTCCCATGTTCCTTTCTAAAATACTGTGCTCTTGGTGAATCAGTTCTGATGTTTTGATTCTTGGCCAAATTTTCACCAAGGTTGTGGGGTGAATCAGACAATCTTTGAAGGCTCTTCTCGAGGGCATCACCATTTTGCTCCCGACCTACGACAATTTTTATAGTGCCTCTGGGGGCTTCTAGAGGGACAATCTCACTGTTTTCTCCTTTTGAATATCCATGAAAAGATTTGACTGTGGTCTGTTTTTTAAACACTTCTGATTTATCTTCTTGCTCAAATGACTCAGATTTGGATTGCAAGTCCCTTTTTCTGTCCCTGGGGAGGCCTACCTGCCTGCTCTGGGCTTTGTGTTCTGTAGTGGCATCTACCAGATCATGCCTCACAGCTTGCATCTCTCTTTTGATTTCATTTTCTTTGTCTATCGTCTTGAAAGAATACTGTTCTTCTTTTAGTGCTCTTAATGTTTCCTCAAGGTCATCTCGCATAAGTTCCTTTTTCAGAATTTCAGTCTTTGTGTTTACTGCTTTTTCAAGAGATTCAATAGCTTGTGTAATATCACCAGGGATAATATCAGGCTTCTCAGTTTCTTTCCATTGGTTCCTTGCTTCTTGAAGAGACTTCAATGTTGTAAGCATGTCAGCTTTTATAATTTCTTCCCTTTTTGTAAGTGTTTTCTGATTTACAGCCTCACTGAGGGAATTTAGGGTTGCTTTCAAATCACCTTTTATAATTTCTTCTTTGGGTACCTGACAGGATGTACTCTGAGGCTCTGTCATGAAAACCTTAACTGTATTATGCACATCTCCTGGGATGATGTCACTTGCATTAACAGTACGTTCAATTTGAGACTTTCTTTTTGTTAGTAACAACTTTGTGCCTTCAACATCACCACCAATTATTTCCTCCTCTCCTTCTGGTTTCCCAGCTGTAAGGGATTCATTTGACCCTGTCTGCAGTAGTTTGAGGTAATCTAATGCTCCAGCTTCTATGCATGTTGTGAAAAACTGAACATTTCCCCTCTCCGATGCATCTACTTTAGTTGTTTTGTCTATTTCATAGTTTGCAGCAGAAGACAATAAGTTGTGAATAGTGCGTTTTACATCTCCACCTATTATTTCTTCATGTTCTATTTTGTCATCGTTATCATTTTCATGAAGAAGACAATAGATTGTCATATTAATATCCCCTCTTTCATCTTCCTGAATTATAATGCCTTGTTTTACAGATCTTTCCTCGCTGAACAGGTTTTTTATTGTTTGTTGTATATCCCCTCTCACTATTTCCTCTTTTTCATATTGGATTTCTGTAGATCTGTTTAATAACTGGGCTTTGGTGAAACTGATATCGCCCTTTTCTTCTTCACTGACTAAAATTTCTCTTTTGGCATCATTTCTTTTAGAAAGCAGATTCATCATTATAGTTTTGATATCTCCTCTCACAACTTCTTCTTTCTGTATTTCAGGAGATTCTTGGTTCATTAGTTTATACTTAGCCATCCGGACATTCCCAACTTCACTTGCTTCAATGATAATTCCGTGAGATTCAATCATTTTCTGTGAATATAGTTCTTCTAAGGTTTCTTTAATGCTCTTTCCAATAATTTCCTCTTTTTCCACTTTATTTTCATTAAATTCATGAAGTGGTGTTGTTTCAAAGAGCCATGTTGTTGTTTTGACATCAGAGGGAGGGATTTCTTCCCTGGTTATTTCTGTGTTATATTCATCTGTTTCCTTAATAGAATCTAAAGTCTGATTTTCAAAAAGCCATATTGCCTGTTTGACATCACCTTTCTGCACATCTTCCTTGGTGACTGTCTTGATATGCTCATATTCTGACCCCTCTCCTCTCAACTCATCTAAAGTATGAGTTTCAAACAGCCAAGTAGAGGTTTTAACATTACCCTGTTGTATTTCATTGACACTAACTGTTCTAACATATGTTCTTTTATCAGATTCTTCAGATTCAAAGAGTTGCTTGTGATATTTCACATTCCCACCCTGGACACAGTCAATAGTGGGAATAATTACATTTGTCCCTTTTGAAATTGTATCTAGTGGTTGTGTTTCAAATCTATATCGGACAGAGCTAACGTCTCCTTTCTGAATATCCTCTTGAGTTACTGATTTGATAATATATACATTATCTGATTCATTAATAGAATCTAATGGTTTTGTTTCAAATAGCCACCTAGTCCCACATACATCTCCGTGAATCACTTCTTCTTTCTTAACTGTTGTCACTTCATGATAATACCCTTCTTTGTCTTTAATAGCATAGAGTGGTTGCGTTTCAAATAGCATTCTATAGTTTTTCACATCCCCCTTTATTATTTCATCTTTGCTTGTGGTTTTCTCAGTGGTGAGCTCTTCAGATTTGTCTTTAATCTGGTCCAAAGAAAAAGTCTCAAAAATAAAGCATCCTTTTCTCACATTCCCACCTTGTATGTCTGTCACTGTCCTAACTAATTCATCACCTTCTTGTTTTTCTTTTATCATTTCAATTGGCTGGTTTTCAAAGAGCCACCTGCAATTTAAAACATTGCCTTTCTGAATATCTTCAGCTTGTAGTGTTTTGATCTTTTTCAAAACTTCCTCTGAACTGGAACTTATGGAATCCAAGGACTGATTTTCAAATTTGTACTTTATGCTAGAAACATCCCCAGACTGAATATCCACTTCCATTGACTTGATTTCCTTTCCTTCTTCTCCTTGTATAGTGTCTAGGTTTTCTGTCTCAAAAAGAAAGCAGGTTGTGCGGACATCACTTCCTTGGATGTCTTCTTGTTTTACAGTTTGGAGTTTGACCACTGTTTCTGAGTCATCTCTTATTGCATCAAGTGGCTGAGTTTCAAAAAGCCAAGTGCATGTTTTGACATCTCCTTTATGAATTTCTTCATTATCAATCACTAATTCTGTCTTGTCATAAAGGGACTCCATTGGCTGAGTTTCAAATAGCCATGTGTATGTTTTTACATTCCCTTTAACAATATCTGCAGTTTGCTGCTTTTTACTTTCTTCATCTTCCAAGTTATTATATTTAATAGAATCTAAAGGCTGTGTTTCAAACAACCATTTAGCAGACTTTACATCACCAGACTGTATTTCTCGTGTAGATATTCCTTTGATAACCTGATATTTATGAATACTCTCATCAAACTGATCAATGGGCCTAGTTTCAAATAGCCACCTACAACTTCGCACATCACCTTTTAGTATTTCTTCTTGTTGGACTGTTTTAACTTCATGATATCTTCCAAGATGATCTTGAATAGCATACAAAGGAGTTGTTTCAAAGAGAGATTTATTGAACTCTACAGCACCTTTGGTCACTCCTTCCACTTGTATTTTATGTGTTTCATCAAACTTAATTAAACTGTTTGATTCAAAGATATGTGTGTAGCTTCTAACATCACCTCTGTCAATCTCTTCAAGTTTAACTGTCCTTATATACTCTTTCTCCCCCTTTCTAATGTCTTCTAGAGGATGAGTCTCAAAAATCCATTTCTGATGCCTCACATCTCCCTTTTCTTCTTCAGAGGCCTCTATCTTTTGAAGTTTACCAACTTCTGGACTGTCTTTTAAAACATCCATTGGAAGGGTTTCAAATAAGTACTTGGTGGCTTTTACATCACCGCCTATTATTTCTTCAGCTGGCAAAGGATTAGAATTAGTAACTTCTTTAAGTGTGTCTAAAGGGTGAGTTTCAAACATCCAACACTTTCTGGAAACATCAGTACCTACAATAGTTTCCTTTTCAATGATGGACATTTCAGATTCTTCTTTGATGGATTCCAGAGGTTGGGTTTCAAACAACCATTTTGCCTTACTTACTCCCCCTTTGATGTTTTCTTCCATGGATATTCCACGGACAACTTTAACTTCTGTAACATCTTTGTTAATCATGTCCAATGGTTGTGTCTCAAACATCCAACGTGCTGTTCTCACATCTCCTTTTTCAATGTCTTCCCGATGAACAGTCTTAATCTCAAGAATTTGCCCTAAGCTGTTTTTGATAACATATAATGGTTGAGTTTCAAAATATTTTATGCTTCTCTTCACATTCCCTTTAATCTCTTTCAGTTCAGATCTAAGCTGTAGTAAATTAGCTTCATCCACTGAATATAGCTGCCCAAGTTGGTCAAGATTCTGAGTTTCAAACAGGTATTTCACAGTCTTGACATCACCTCCAGTTATATCTTTAATGGCAACTTCGTCTGATCCTTCTTGTTGGTCCTGATGAATTTTGTTCATTGAATCTAGTGGTTGAGTTTCAAACATCCATGTGGTTGTGCGTACATCTCCCCTTGCTAGTTCTGGAACTTTCAGTTCACTTTCTGTGGATCTAGAAGAATGAACCCCTAATGTATCTATGGGCTGGGTTTCAAACATCCACATGGCATATTTCACATCTCCTCCAGCAATGATTTCTTGATCAGCAATGCTTTTTTTGCTGTTATCATCACTAGAAGATTGATCTTTGATGGAGTCCAAAGGTTGGTTCTCAAAAATCCATCTCATAGACTGTACTTCTCCTTTCAGAATTTCATCCCATTCAAGGAACTCTCTTTCAGGGTTCAGACATTTTTGATTGCTGCCATTAGTGTTTTCAAAAACATACCGGGTTTGCTGCACATCTGCAGCAACAGAATCTCCTGTGTCTACCTGATGAGATACAATCTCAGAAATATCACTGATATAATATTTTTCCAAATTTTTTCTTAATTCAGGGTGGATATGTTTGTATAAGCGATTTAATTCATATAAATTTCTTTGCTTGGAATATAAATCTTTGGGGATGGGAAATTTTCCAGGGGGCTTAGAGAATTCAGGGGACTGGGAAAATGCTGTCACATCTGCTAATGTTGGTGTTATTTCAGGTGGGGGAGGAGGAAAATCTTCTGTCTTTCCAAAATTCATGGTGTTAACCTGTGCAGAAGATGAAGTGGATCTGTATTCTGTGTGTCTTGTGGTTGATGTATCCTGTCTCTGACTGGCTGAAGTACTGGCAGCTACAGAAGTAACAAGTGGAGATGGCCACCCAGTTTCTTTATATTCACTGTCAATCTTTAGGGAACAAAAAATTATGTTTTAGGAGTGAGAGAAGGAAAAGAGGCTTTGTAGATCAGGATCATTATATTTCCACACAAAGTAACCTACTGTACATCATTTAAGTGGCTTCAGAGGTTCAGTTTTTAATGTTGCACATGTAATACATCCAAAACCTTCATTTCATAATATTTCCACATTCCATATCAAAAACTTGTATTCTCTACCTTTACTCAATTTGCCATAAAAATTACGTGAAGGAAAGCAACAGAAAAGGTATACTCCCCTTGCCAGGATTCTAAACAGAAGGATTGTATAGAAAGGAACAGATGAAAGAATATAAAGTGAATTTTATTATTTTACCTGTGGGCATGATATTTATGAAATTATGACTGTTTCACATTAGGAAATATGTTGATTTCCATGCCCTGTCCCAATTCCCATCAAGTACAAAGTCTACATTTTCTCCAAGAAGAAAAGTACTAACCATTTTCTGTTTTTAATCTTGGTTGGAATGATGTGCACCCAGGGTTTTAATTTTTAAAATTACATAGTTGTCAAGAACAGATATGCAATAATTTGAAATACCACATAGTCTATTCTAAGCTGGCCTTTACTATGCTTATTCATCCATCCTGCCATCCCTCCAAATGACCATCTTTGTTAAATCACCTACCTTGATATGTTTGGCTGGAGTTGCCATATCTTTGTCAGAATGAAGGACCTTTTCTTGGGCTGTCTTTTCAAAGTGTTGTTTTAAAAACTGTGTTGAAACCTTTGGGATCTCTTCATCGTCAGGTGTGTCAATAACTGCAACCACAAAAGAACATCAGGAGATATTTTTTTCAGTTTTTTGAAGGGTGATTCTTTAATGGAGTGAAACCAAAAGAAGAGGCACACCAGAATGTTCCAATACATCTTAGTTTTCAGACTTTGTTAGGCAATACATTTTCCCATTATCCACTTCATTGGAAGAAAGAAAATTTACCTATTCTCCACATAATTATGGAAGTGGTACTTATTTCCTAACTATTAATTTTGAGGCTAGTCAACAAGACTGGATAGTACTTAAATTAATTAGAGGTAAACATCAACTTATACAGTCATAGGGAAATGGATCGATTAGCATACGGAATATGCATACAAAAGGAAAATACAAACTAGTCTTTGAGTTAGGAAAAGCAAAGATTTGGATTCTATACCTGTCACTTACTAGTTGTGTACCCATATGCATGTCTTCTAAATGTTTAAGCTTTTTTTCTCAAGAATAAAGTGGAGATAATAGTGACTATCTTATAGGTATGTTGTGAAGTTTAAGTTAACATATATGTGATGACTTGAAGCCTGTTTTCTATTAACCACATGTACATAATAAAGTTCGGCATGCAGCCAAGGAAGGTACAGGGTTATAACTTTGCTATCTTTCCTTAGTTCTGTTATTTCTTATATTCATTTTCTTATCAGAAGATCCCAAAGATCTTAGAGCATATGGAACCAAATGAAGTCACATTGTCTCATATTCATGCTCCTTTGAAGTTTGCTGTAAGTAGTTCCAGTGATTGTCTGGGGACAGTTTCACAACTAGTAACAGGCAAGAGTTAAAAGAGACTTTCTATTCTCAAATCAAAGAAAAAATGCTACAACTTGGGAAAAGTTAGTGATTCTGAAAGAAAGGCGGAGTATTCAAAGGGATAGGATTAACCTTAGTCTTTTTTTTTTTTTTTTGACAGAGGGTTTCAACCTTTAGTTAAGTGTGATATTTCATAACTTTAAAAAGGATGGTTAGATACTTTTCTGAAAAAGGCTCTATAGTTAGCACACCCCAGTATTTGGGAGAAAGGTGGACAGTTGGCACCCTGAAGTGGTGAAGCCCTGAAATTTATGCTTAAAATGAGCAGAAAGAGGAAGGAGGAAACTTGCTATGCTTTATAGGAAAGTGCAAAGGTCCAATGACAGTAGCATAACCCACTACTGGAAGAAACCAGCAATCTTGAAATGTCTGTATATATGGAGGACTGGGCTTGGAGTTAGAAAGACCTGAGTTCAAATTTGGCTCCTGACACTTAAAAGTGATGCCTTATTGGACACACTTCTGCCTCAGCTTCCTCAGCTATAAATTGGAATAATAATAGCATGTTACCAACAGATTGTCATGAGAATCAAATGAGACAATATTTGTAAACACTCTGATTAGCACAATACCTGATACATAGTAGATGCTGAATAAATGCTTATCTACTTCTTCTCTCCCCTGCCCTTGGTGTTCCCTATGTCTGTACTACCACAATATGTCCTGGCCATGCTTGGGTTCTTCACTTTGTCCTGTTTTCAAACACTGTTAATTTCTTCCACTAGAACACTTCATTATGAAAGCTTTTCATTCCATGTTCTTTGGATAAGAACTGAGCATTTACTATGGCAACATTTATTTTAAAATTGTTTTGCATTTTTATGGATTAATATTAGATCTAACAATTGTGAACAACAGTTTTGTCTGTAAGGATTCTACAGTTAGAGCATAGTTTATTTTTTGTATTCTCAATGATATTTTGGAGACTTATATAATATAGATTTGTTATTTGTTCATTTATAAAGGATAACAAGATTCCAGTGATTTGAACTTCTTGTTTATATAATTCTGATATCTGATAGAAGCTACATTTTTGCAATCTTCAGTGATATGCTACACAGTTTTTATTGCTTTTTGCAATTTCTGGCATTAATGACCTGATTTGAAAGGCTATCATAAACTCTACTTTGTAAATAAACTTACATAGATCAATCATTTGATTGACATTTAATTGTTGATATATTATTGATTGTGCTCATATGGGTGATGTGCCCATTTGACTTTTATATCTTAGCAGTTTAAGAATCACTTTTCAGAGATGAATCATTAATAGTCATATCTGACAAATTTAGTAATGTATACTATCCTGACTCTTTTCTGTTAATTTGTGAAAAGAGACAGTTTTAAATAGAGAATAGTTTCCCACATAAGCATCTATTACTCTAGCATTTTTACTATGCTTGGATCCATTTTACATATTGTTTAAACATATGCAAGTTCTGAGTGCAATACTGAATCAAAGATCTGATGAATGTAAATAAAAGTAGTGTAAATGTTCAACAATCAGTGAATCAAAAATAAGTTGATCTTTATACCACTGAGAATTTTTGGAAGACCCTTTTGGAAGATTTATGGATTTTCAGTGATATAAATTATTAAATGCTTTATATAGAATATATAATTATGGAATTGACCTAAATTTAGAAGGGGAATTGGCTTCTCATCTTTTGATAATATGTGTTTATTTTTTAAAATGGGATCATATTTGCATCTCTAAGGTAAAGTAATTTATTCACTCCCATGAAGTGTGTGAGACAAAAATTATGAATCTTACTTGAGCCCACTACATTTTAGTTTTGCAGAGGAGCTAAAATGTCTGTCATTTCCTTTAGTAAATTTTTTTCCATTCATGATGAAAATGGTGCATTAGATTTCTTTTTTCTTAATTTCATATATGAAACTCATAGTTTCATTGTGTTGGACTTAACTCAGCCAGAGAATCTAGAATTTCCCACATATATTATTGTTATCATTATCTTGCTGAGATTCTCTTTCCATTTGAATTTCCTCAAGGCTGTACAGAATCCTTTTTTAAAAATTGATGTTGAATTGTTACTTTTATTCTTTGTACTACTTTGATTCCTTGCATTGCCTTAACATTTTGGTTTTTTACTTTTAATTGGTGATTGAGAGTATTATTAATTTCTAATTTTATTTTTAGGATTCCATTACACATATTTCTTTTTTGTTTCCTTTAGTTAGAGGATATTATGTAGAAGATTTCTACTACATGCAAGATCTAGATAATTGTATATTCTATTTTCTTTCAACAGGTCTTCAAAAGTTTTCTCAAGTTGCTTCTGACATGCTGGTATTTGACATTTGCCATTAGTTTTTCTAGATAGTGCCATATTTCCTTCTATGGCCCTTTCTGTGACAATAGCCACAGTACTTACTATTTTATACAGACCTAAAAGATTTCTACTTGTTCAAATATTATGGAATAACATGTTCATGTGATGGTTAGGGCTGAAGCCAGTTTTTTTTAAAATCCAATTTTAATAACTTGGTGTAGTAGTTGTGCTGGCAAAATAACTTTTGAAAATTAAATTTTATGTTATACTTATCTCCTTTTCAAACTCATTCAAGACACTGAGGTTCTTTTGGACATCTATTTCATTACTAGATGGTGCTATTAAGTGTATTTTAATGCCTTCGAATTCTTTAGCTCTTTACTCATCAGAATAAAATAATCCTCTCAATCCTTATTCTTATTTCATCAAATTTGGACATGGAAATGAAGTTGCAAAGATCTTGCATTAACCGATAATATGAATTACTTGGAACACTAATAAAAAGCAGCATGAAGTATGTATAAGACCTCTTCCTAGTTTTGTTATGATATATAGCTCGTACATGATAAAATTTTTATATCTTTAGTCTAGTACACATGCACTCAAGGATTATCCTCTTTAGCTGTTGGTCCTACAAAATAAAAGTACTTATAGTAGGTGAAATATTAATATCTTATTTCCTTGGATATATCTTCCAGTCTGCAATTATGTCTTTTATTTCTTAGACGCATAGAATTGATTTCCTCATAGCAATCACTTTAATCCGATCAGTGACATCATCAGGATCTAATTGGTCAGCAAATGGGTCTCTGTCAGTCCTTCATAGTAACTATATCATTTTAGGCTATACACAGTCCATGTGGTAAATTCTGGCTAACATTGCCTCATTTTGCTATTGTCTTATTCCCCTTATGGCATGGATTATGGGCAAGGCTTTGAATTGGTTGCTTTTATTGCTATTACTGTTATTAGCTATAGTCACTATTAAAATGGGCCAATTAATGTGCTATTTATATAGACACATTGAAGCATTTATTACTGGACCATTATAGAATGCAAGAAGCATATTACACATGTGTATGTATGTTACATATGCGTATTTTGAATATACATGTATAAGGATCCATACATGTGTGTATGATTGTATATGCATGTATACATACACATATATGTACATACATACCTTGGCATCTTTAAGACTATGACTTATATTTAAGTTTTTAGGTATGTAGTTATATAGTTTGATCACAATTAATATTGCTATACTGGCAATGCAAAATATGCATTAGGAGAAGGAGATATTTAATCAAAAATAAAATAGGAAGTTATTACCTGTTTCTTGAACATACTGACTTGATTGAGAGGCCTGGTTTATTTCTTGGGTATGTTTTTCAAGATGAGAAACCTGTGTTTAAGAAATAAATTTAAATGAATGTTTAAATAGTAGAAATATGTTGTTTAAATATATGTAGATGTGTAGACATATGTTGGGAGACCTGTATTTGTAATTTCATCTAATGTTTCAAAGTACACTTAGAGATGCAATCAAACCTTTAAAATTTATCTTCATTATTCATGCTTTCTGATACAGAGCTTTGTTAGTAGGTCCACAGTCCAGGTATATCCTTGACTTTTCCCCAAATCCAAACAATTGCTAAATCTTGTCAAATACTTCTTCACAATTCTCTAACAATTATACCATTCTCTACACTGATATGATCATCATCTTAGCTTAGATTTTCTTTACCTTTCATGTGTACTATTATAAAAGTCTCCTATTTAATATCTCTCCTAGAATTTCTGTCTGCATTTTATCTGCCCCCACACAACTGCCAAAATAAATTTTCTAAAGCACTTATCTGACCATTTTACTTTCTTTCCCAAAAGTCTTCAGTTGTTTCTTATTGCTGTAGGATATAATATAAACTTATTAGTTGACCTTTTAAAGTTCTCCATAACTCCATAAACTCTCTACTAGTTTTTACAAAATTTAAACCTCTTATTCAATTTGAAATGTTCTCTAACTACATTCAAATTGGTCTTCTTTTGTCTCTGTGTTGACAATGATACACAGAATGCCCTTCTTACCTCAGCTCAGCTCCTACCACCTATATGGAGCCTTTCTTTATATTCTTAACTTCTCTTCCTCTTGAAATTACTTTATTTATACATGTAAATATGTATATATACATCTTCTCTCATAATGACTGGGATTGTTTTACATTTTTTTTTTTGCTTTTAAACAATGTACAGTGCCTTGCATAGTAATAAGTATTTAACAAATGTTTGTGACGTGAAACTACTCTAAACTCAAATCAAACTAATCTTCAGTATGAAATAATATTAATGGCCTTGGGGATGTTTTATCCCCAGTATTTGCCTCCACTGAAGTAGGGAGACAGTTGCTAATATTTTCAGAGTTGATTGCATTAAATGGAGTAAATGATAATAAAACCAACTATCAAATGATGAAACAGATAAAAAGAGCTTTGAATATCATTATGTTAATTATTTTAAGTTATCTTTTACCTTGTTATTTTATTTAAGATCACTGTTCATTTATTATCTAAGACATCAGCTTCTCATTATCTTAAATTCTTACCTCAATTTGAGGTGTTTTAGAAGTCACTTGTTCATATCCTTCAATTTCTTGGTGGCTACTTGAAACATTGGTATGGCTTCTACTTTTTATCTCCTGAATAAGAAGAAAAGCAATTAAAAGTTAATTAGTTTAATTAATAATTATTTTAGTTGGCAGGAAAAAAAGCAAAAGTTTCTGTTCCTCACCTACAATAATCTATCTTCTCTCTGTGCTTTTGTTCTGGCCATCCCCATACTTGAAATGCTCTCTCTTCTCATTCTACCACAGAGTATCCCTCTTTTTTTCCAAGATACAACTCAAGTACCACATGAAATCTTTCCAATTCTCCCAACTGCTAAAGACCTCCCTTTTAAACTATCCTATATGTCTAATATGTAGCTTAACAATGTTGTAAGTTATTATCTCTCTATTTAAATTTTATTATCCTTGAGATAAGGGATTATTTCATTCTTCAAATTTATCCATAGTGTCTCATGGAGGGCCTGGTATATTTAGATTCTTAATAACTGCTTATTGATTGATTGATTTGTTTATTCATGCAACTTTGTTAACCTATATCATTGGAAATTATTGTTCTACTCAAAATCCCATGAAAATGAATGTTGAAACTATCCTTACATGTAATTGGAAAAAATAAAACACTATTTATAAAAGAGCATGTTATTTTGCATAGGGATATAAGAAAATAAAATATCCAGTGAAATGCAAATTTATTTTTCTTAAAAATAAAACAAAATTGAAAAAATAATGAAAAAATAATTCTTTTATGGAGATATTAGAAAATAGGACAAAATTACCTTTCCTGGTTGGGCTCCAGAGATTGATTTCAGCAAGTATCCTGAGGTTGACAGTTTTCAATGAGATTACTTGCTGCCCTTGCTTTATTATCCCTTACCAATCCTTCTGTAATTGCACCATGAACTTTTCTGACATATTTGTGTAACACATAGAACCTGCTCTTCTTAGAAATATCCCTGCTTCAAGGCATGAAGCCATGCCAGCCATTTTGTTGTAAATGACCCCTAGAGAACTACAAGCCAACTGCATTAGTCAATGTCCTTTGGTGTCTCTCTCTTTTTTTTTTTTTTTCTTTTATTGGTCCAAAAAGACTTGGATACTGAAGTATATTATGTATGAAGTATATTATATTATGAAGTATATGGAGAATTATAAACTTCTGGGAAAGTTCTCTTCCCCTCTAGTCTAATGATCAAATTTCTTTAATTTAGTGAGATGAGTTATATTGAGACAATTTATATGTCATATATATAGATGTAGATATGCATGTGTGTATAGATATGCAATTATGGGTGTATCACAAGAAATAAAAATAGATAATGGACCTGCATATACTTCTAAACATTTTGCACAAAGTATAAGATTTGTGCAAAGTATAAGATTTTATACACTGCTGGCATACCCTTTAATCCTCAAGGACAGGCAATAGTAGAGAGGAGAAACAGAGACATTAAGACACTCCTCCAAAAACAAAAGAAAGGGGGAGCCACAGGTAATCCTAGAGAACTTCTAAATTTTGCTCTTTATACAATTAACTTCTTGATTTTTGACAAAGATGCACTGGCTCCAGCAGACAGGTTTTATAACCCAACAGAAAGGTAGTGTACAGTGCGAGCAGCTCCACTATCTTTAGATAATCGCCAGGTGATGTGGAGAGATCCAGAAAGTGGTGAATGGAAGGGATCAAATAGGTTAACTGCTTGGGGGAGATGGTTTACTTGTATCTCTACAGATGGAGAAGGAATCAGATGGGTGCCAAATGAGCCATATTTGCCTTGTCCATCAGAGAGAGACAGAAAAAAGGAGAAAAACCTCAAAACAAAGGAGAAAACCTAAGAAACATCTGACACTGAAAGAGCATGGCTGATAATGAAACTGTTGAAGAACTTCAAAATCTGCAGAAATCATAGGATTTCCTGAGATGAAAAATTGTTGATGAGACTATTACAGGACTTCAAATCCTGCAGGAATTATTGGATTCCTAGCACATGACCTTATGGTCAATAGATTCCTTTTGGACTATTTCTAGGATTTATGGACATATATAATTCCTCATGTTGATTCATGTTATTTGTTACATCACTACTAGCCTGTGTTACTTACTATGTTCTTATGTAATTTATATAATTATGTGTAATACCTCTCATATTGATTGATTTATGTATACCTGTTTCAAGTGAGACCCTTCAGAAACCCGCTAATCTCATTTGATTCCCCATTTTCCTTTGGTTTTCATCTCCCTTTCTGAGATATCAGGGAGGGCATGATCACTTCCATTTTGGGGATTCTCATCTCCTTAAGAAGTCAGGGAGGTCATGACCACTTATTTTCTAAAACAAAAGAAAGCGGGAGATGTTATGGGCCAGAACTTGAAACAAGTTACTAAGTGGAATTGAGGAGACAATGGTTAACTCTAGTTTAGCACTGATTTAATCCTACAACAAATAATGGTTTCCTAGTGATATAATAATTGGTTTATACTTTATACTAGGGAATATAAATTAGGAGCCTCAGCCAGGATTCAGTTAGGGAGATTCAGAAGCCAGAGAAGGAAGGCAGGAGCTCAAGCTCTTCAATCACAGGGTATGCATTCATTAAATCAGATATATCCTGTCCTTCTTTTTTAGCCTTAACCAATACCTTTTGTAATCTTGTCATAGGCTGCTTCAAAGGTGGTGCTGATTGTGTTACTGCCTCTCCCCCTTCTCCTTTTTCCTCCACTCATGAAGGGTTAATTGAGGAAAGTAGGTCTTGGGACGGGGAATGCCCTAATTTCTCCTGCTGTGAAGTACCACACTCAGAATTGTACTTAACTCCATTCTTATCTGATTCTTCATCCTTTTCATCTAGTTTATCTGAATGCTCCCCTGCTCTTTCTTCTTTTTTCTTATTCTACTACTACTACTACTACTACTACTACTACTACTACTACTACTACTACTACTACTTATTCTAATACTATTATATACTACTTATATAATTTCTTAAAGCCAGTTGTATTAAATTATATGTATAAAGTGTTTCTTTGGAAATTGAGTCAGGTCTGTAATCATTGTAGTATTGACATAGTTTCTCTCCTACTAATTTCCACTGATCTGGATTCAATTCTTTTTCCTGTTTCTAAAAGTTCAATGATCTTCTCTCAAGTTACAATTAAACCTTGATGTTTTATCAGTCTGACCAAGCTTTCGACACATTTTCCTTGAAAAGAAGGATGTTTTCTAAACATCTATCCTATTTTAACTGAAATACTACTTAGCTCTTTAACAATTTTCCTTGTCTATTTTTGTACTCACCCTAATTTCTGGGTCACAGATGAAGGTTCTTGGCCCCACTTTGGGGACCAAAATGTAATATTCTCTCTAAATGTAATGTCGTCTGTTGAGGTTTTCTTGGGGTCTCTGGGAGCAGCCTTTGTTTCAGTTCAATAATCATCACAAGAGTAGCCAGGAGTTAAAGTCCAAATACTTTCTTGTTTCTTTCAAAGTCTTGTCTCCTTCATTTGGGGCTCTGCTACTTTTTCTGGAGGCCTTCCTCTCTCCTTTGTTCTGAGAGCTTGAGCTCCTGCTTGCCTTCTCTGGTTTCTGAATCTCCCCAACTGAATCCTGGCTGAGGCTCCTAGCTTATTTGCCCCACACTGAGTATAAAACAATTATTATATCACTGGGAAACCATTATTTGTTTTAGGACTAAATCAATGCTAAACTAAATTTAACCACTGTCTCCTCAATTCCACTTAGTAGCTTGTTTCAAGCCTTGGTCCATAACAGATGTGTATATATCATATCTTTATAATATGCACACATGTACACGTGCATACACAAACATCTCTGCATGTATACATGTGTGAACATGTGTGCATATGGGTACAGACACAGGTATTATAAATGCACATACATATGTATAAGTGTGCACACATGTATGTGAATGTTTAGGTTTGTGAGTATACATGTATATGTATTGCATATATGTATACATATATATGTGTGTGTATGTGTGTGTGTGTATTTGTATATATGTCCAATCCTTTTTTATATAACCACCTCACTTTAATGAATACTTATCTTTATTTTGTTTTATGCTAGGACACTTTGAATAATGTTTAGTTTATGAATGCTGCCCTAAAATTATGTACATAAGGCTCATTGTAGCTGTTCTCTACCTTCCTATCAACATGACTGACGAGATAAAGGTTCCTTGATTCACTCTCTCTTGTCTCCTAACTACTATTATCCAATCCCAACCTCAAGAACCCAAAGTGGTAAACACCGGCCATCTTATTTCACATCCTCTCCCAATTCCCCTGGATGAGTTAAAGTCTATCTTTTCTTCTGCTTTGTTTCTTGGGTTGTTGTGACCACAGAATTTGCCACCAACTGGCAACCAAATGAACCTTCCCATCCTTATTTAGGCTAGTCCTCACAAAATCAGATAAAGTCCTTTGCTAAAACCATAGCTGAAGTCTTCCTATCACAGAAATTAAAACTGAAGATTATTAGCTAAAGAATAATGAAGAGTGACATGATGGTCCTGGGCAGTCTGTAGTATTTTGCAAATAAATATTCATACACGATATATGGTATTACAGGTATAAGCAGAAAAATATACGACTAGAGAAAAGGCCAGTCAGGTGACAAAACCAAGTTGTAGCCAGTGAACTACCTAAATTGTTTTTGTTATTTAGTTGTTTTCAATCACATCTAACTCTTAATGATTTATTATTGATTTACTTCTCCACTGATAAAAAGAAATTAAATGACTTGTTTAAGATCACAGAGTTAGAAAATTTCTGAGACTGTATTTGAACTCAGGTCTTCCTGACTCCTGACCTAAACCTATCCCACTGCACCACCTAACTGCTCTCCAAACAATCTACATATTCTAAGTAAGGCAATACCAAGAGAACTAGATGGCTGTGACATAAAGAGAAAATATTTCAATAAAACATATTTTAAAAGTAGGGGAGCACACACTATCTAGCCCCTTCCAATTCAGAACAATGAAAACAATTTACATTTTAAAATATCTATTTAGCTTCAGTTAGTGATTTATTTGATGAATGATGTTCCATTTATTTGATGAAAGTTCCATGATGACTCAATAACTTGGATAGTTCCTCAAATTCTTCTTAATGAGATGTGCCCCATAGAAAAATCCTTTGAACTTTATAGGCTTTAGAAGCCCTAGGAAAAGGGTCCAATATACACAATGTTTTATTTAAGGACAGCAAGGGCCTTAGGTTTGAAGGATCAATGATTTTCACTGCAGATAGCTGGGAACTGGGCGTTGAGGGTGAAACAGAGAAGATTAATAACTATGCATGATAATATATTTTTTAACTAAAGAGATCTAGGTAGGAAAATTACAAAATAAATGCCTAATTGGAAAATGGCTAAGCTAATTATGGTCATGGATGTAATGGAATATTACTGTGTTATTAAAATGATGAACAAGATAAATACAGAGAAGTGTGGGATAATTTATATGATATGATGTGGAATGGAATAAACAGGGCCAAGAAAACTATACACAATCCCAAAACAACTTAAATGGAAAGACTAACCAGAAAATAACCAAAAGTGAATGTTAGAAAATTACAAAAAATATTATGCATCCACAGAACAGATTTGATATAACATCTCATCTCCCCTTTGCAGAGGTAGGATGGATGGGAAATATTAAACATATCTTCAGGCTTTTTTGATATGTAGTTGTTTTATAGATTTAAAAAAATGTATAATTTATTATATGGGATAACATTCTATTAAGAGAAAAGGATGCTAGGAAAAATGTTAGAGAAGTTAAAAAAGTTTTAATTATTAAAAAGTATTTTAAGAAACAAGGTTGGGAACATTATGAACCTTTTGCATATCCAAGGGAAAAATCATGAATAAATATTTGGCAAATTAACAAATAGATAAAATATAAGATCTTCAAAATCCAAACACCATGAGAAAAGAAAGTACAGCATTATATTTAATACTATATAAATTTGTAGAAGATTTTATTATGAAGGTGAAGTAATTAGCATCCACCTGTGTTATTCATAAGAGAGAGAGAAATATATATTATATGAACAAGAGAAAAATAGTTTACTTATGTGAAGTTTAGAAACATTTCTTAAATCCCTCATTTATTTGGGGGCAATTATTTTATTTTAGGCTTCTTGTTATGAAAACCAGTCCAAAGGCTACATTTGTAATTTGTTTTGGCAAAGGATGCCACAAACATGAGCACTACAAGTGACATAAATTTAATTTAGAGTAGAGCTTCTACTTGGACACTGGTGTGCTATTACTAAATAGAACTGTAATTGCTATACTCGTTTGGTATGTTAGTGGTCAATGTATCAATTTTAGTGCCCCTTGGTTGCAGTAAGATACATAATCCTTCTTGAAAAATATTCCAAGATTTGTGTTTTCATCATTAAGTAGGCTGTATTCCTTCCTCCCTTTTGTATTGCTTAACCTTTGAATCCAACCCATTGTTTTTTGGTTGTTAACACAATTGCTGGATCTTATCATATAAAAGCACCTATAAAAGGATAGAGTAATGTAGTGTTGAGGGAGAAAAATAAAAAGGCCCCAATAAGATCCAATTAGAACTCTGGCCAAAACTGTGTATGCAAATTTACATTAAATAATCAGCAAACTGGGAAATTAAATTCAAATAGCTATCTTAGAAATAAAGTGTTTTCATTGAAGTAAAAAGAATATGTTTTGTTTGAAAAAGTGCCCAGCCAGGAGTCACAATACTTGAGATCTAGTTTTAAATTTTCTATCAACTAGCCTAGGCAGGCTGAGGAAAATTTCCCAAAATCATTATGTTCCTCAATTTTTTCCTTTATAAAATAAGACTATTAATGCATCTGTTCCAGAGTTGTTGCTACAAAAACTCATAGAGCTGTTTTGTTAATGATGCAATGGGCAAATCCACTTGAAAAGGAAAACAGGAAATGCAAATACAAATTATTATTTTGTCTGTACAATGTATGAGAGCCTCCAAAGTTATGCAAGTGGTATAATTAATAGAGGCTTGTCCTCAGAGTCAGGAAGATGTAGATTTAAGTCCCATTTCTGTCATATACTAGCTATGAGATCTATGTGTGCCAAGTCAATTTACCTCTCATTGTTTTATCTCTCTAAGTTAATTAGCTGCAAAGAAATAGCTAACTAGCAGGTAGAGGGAGGGTCCTCATTCAGGAATTCAATCCCTGCACACTTTTTTTATATGTTGTCAACTCAAATCTAGCTTTATATTTGTCAGCAGATAAACACATTGAAATAACCTTCTGTTGGTACAGAAATCTCTTAAGAAGACATTTAGCAAGTATCTGAATGCCCAACAGCTCTTCATGACAATCGTTCTGTTTTTTAAAATCATTATTAATGCAAGAGAATATAATACAAATTTCGAGTGAGCTGATGTCCATAACACAACATGTCACAAGTAGATAAGTCATTTCACTAGCATCCTTAAGAGAAAAACAGAACAGAATGTATCACTATTATTCTCATTCCTAACATGTTACCTGCAGAGAAATATATGAGAAGATTGGGCAAATAGCATATCACAGCTGCCTCACCATAATGGAAAGAACAGAGGTCTGACCTGGTAATTTAGCAATTTTATCCATCACTAATCCTATTTTTAATAAGATAGCCAAAGGTTATGATCTGTTAATGTTCTTTTCATCTCTGTCAAACAGAGAGAAAACCAACCAGTATATACTGCCCATCACAGCAAAAATTATCAAAAGCTGTAAAATCTGTGAGAAAAATACCTTCTGTTAGTTAAATGATAGGGTTTAACATATTATTTTAAAAATATTGTTATAAATTCAGCTGAATTATGCACATTTGGTGATAAATAATAAAATTCAAAGGTCTATTTGACTTTATACTAGATTTTTATTCATTTTCCTTTCCCTAAATATATTATCCCATTTTCCAAGTAAGCACAATTCCATTAAGTGTAAATAAGGTTTATGTCCTCAAACTGCTTGTTTAAACTGAGTCTAAAGATGATTACCTATATTCTGAGTGATTTTATTTCCTGTGGATAGAAGTATTTCTGCTGACAAATCTGACCCCTAAGTGTAAGGTAGAATTGTTGAAGGTGATAAGCAAAGTACCATACCTTCTATCATTGTAATAGCACCTATGTGAATATGCTGCTTTGTTAGTATCTCAAGAAGCCTATCCACATATTGCCTTGCTGATGCTAACCAGTATTACTTGTATAAAAAGGACATTTAAAGATACTACAGTATTAGAGGAAGCTGAGATTCCAGGTTTAATTTCCTTCTTGCACTTATTTAAAGGAGCAATGGAGATACTGAACATTCAATTAGTGTATGTCGATACATAGATTAGCTGCTAGTCCTTTGTATTCTGAGACTGTTCATTCATCACCCCAACATCTGCTAATATTTTTGTATCTCTAAAACTGTCTGGCTGAGTGAGTTTCCAGCCAGCCAGCACACAAGTTTATAGCAACAAACTGAAAATATGTTTAGCTGGCTTGATGATGACTGATAGCCCAATAATCCAATAAGTAATATTGATAAAAAAAAATGTCATGTAAAACCAGGCACATATAGGAATTAGTATTAGCCATCCTCAGGGAATTGTTGAATTCTTCTTAAAGGTAGAGAAAGCATGAGCACTTGAAAAGTATTTTTTAAAATGTATTCAAATTACTTCCATATAAATTCTACATGATGCTAAAAGACTGGTTCAAAGTTACCATTTTTTGGAGAGATTTTATTAGATTGACCATTGTTTAGATCTCTGTAAATATATGGCAACAGAACACCACTTCACAAAATTACTGTAAATTTAAAGATGAGAAAATTTATTTCAGAGTCACACATTTCTACCTTGGCAATTTTACACTAAGGAGTTTCTTTTATTTACTGGATGCAAAATGTTTAATAACTAAAGCCTTGGAGGCTAAGAAGATAGGAATTAGAGAATCCTTATTCAGTTCTAATTTTTCTGGATTTCAGTCCAGACTCTAGTCTTGCTCCATTTCACTAAAAAAATTACTAAAAATGACCCATCTTTTATGATTTGAGCTGTTCAGTCTGATAGCAGTCAGACCAGCAGGTATTTGTGACTGTCTAGGAATCCTTTTATTCTGTCTTTTTAAGAAGAAAATAAAATTTCAGTTTATTTTGCACTCCTGATAAAATAGTAATCTCATTGAGGGCAGTTACTCTCTCATTTTTGTATCCCCAGTGCCTTGCAGATTTCCTGCTTTGTTAGTATCTCAAGAAGCCTATCCACATATTGTCTAGCTGATGCTAACCAATAGTTGCTTAATAAAATGCTTGAAGATTGAGTCTTTTAACTTTGCTATAATTCTAAAATAATCTAAGAGACTAATTTCCCAGAAACATACATAACTCCCTGAGAGTTAGTTTTTTTTTTTTGAAAGATTATTAGTATTATAAAAGAATGAAAAAGGTTCAGGGTTTTTTAGGCTGTTCAAAAATGATTTCTTCTAAAAGAAAGTCAGCAAGCATAACTCCCTAGAGAAATGAAATTCTAAATATAAACATAAATATGAATTATGCAGGTTGAATTATAAAATCTAGAGGAAAATTTATGACTCAATTAATTTAAACTCTTTCTAGAGTTAAAACTCCCATGTTTCCGTCATGTTTGACTCTAAGGCCAAGACTTTACATTTGTTTATTCATAAATATAGAGGGTTTTTTTTCCTCTCTCCAAAAATAGGGTACAAAGAATCAGTTCTGCAAGGGAAAAATACTAAACAAGTTTGTCAGCAGAGATAAAATTAACTACCAGAGATCTGATATTACGACTCTTCTTTTTGAAAAGCTTTATTTATGGTCCATATTCCTGGAATCCAAAAAGATCTGAAAGGCATCTCTCTATCAGACATAAAGATGACCTATAAAACAATGATTCTCAGAAGGGCCATCGATACTATTCTTTACAGGTATATAATGATATATATTCAACAAATCTCAAAGCAGGATTTGTATATAAAAATTCAACTCTTAATAAAAGAAGCTTTCTAGAAGTTTTACTTGACTCTGTTAAAGATAAATTCATACCATTTGAATATAATACATATACAGGAAATAATAAAGCAAAAGAAATTCTGGAATGGCAAGAAAATATAAACATATGGGAGAAAAGCTAGAAACTCAGAAAGTTTACATAATGACAATGAAACTATGAACAGCATCATCAAAGGTGATAATATTCTCTAAACACTAAACTATATGATGTTGGCTACAAATTATTATAAAGTATAGATAGGAAAAATGTGTTATATAACCATGCAGTGCTCAAATAGCACTACATTTTATCTCACTCTATACTACACTTTTATTGTGTTTGTTTGTGATATCTCTCTCAAAGATAGTCTCTTACCCTGCTAGACTGTCAGCAATTTGAGGGGAGAGCACATCTCACTTACCTCTCTATATCTCAACATTGTCAGGTATAGTGGCTTTTATATTATACATGCTTTATAAATGTTAAATTTAATTGAGACTTCCTTTTGGAGTAAAGCCTTTAAACTCTAAAAATAATTAGAAATGTTTGTGTATAGGGGATCTAATTATACACTGTGAAATTGGAATATATAAACAGAATAGAAAGTCACTTTGAGAAAAGCAGGGGCAGAAGAAGTGGGGAGAAAGAAAATATTTCACTCTCATTTCAAAGCAGAGCAACTGTCATGTGCACTGAAGCCATTCCCCCCCATCATGGTTACATTCTATGGCAGAATAACTGGGTCAAGATAATAGGGTTCATTCATTGTCTACCCTTGTTCCTGATGTTTGTTTCTTCCTAGCCACTGTATTTCATCAAACATCAAATGATGTTTTACTAAGTTAGGCACAAATAATGGAAATCATAACAGTAACAAACTTTTAATTTAAGTAGACTTTTTTGTCTATAAATATTTCAAAAAAAATTTTTTTTGAGATAGAGGCAGTGTTATTCAATGGATAGGGAATTGACCTCAGGATCAAGAAGACCTGGGCTCAAGTTTTGGCTTGGACATATATATATATATATATATATATATATATATCATCTATGTAAGCCATTTAACTTCTTGCTCTTTTAGTCCCCTAAACCTATAAGCTACAGAAAAAGTGCTGACTTTCCTTTCTAGAGGGAGTTTCCTCATTCAGGAAACTTCTCTATATCATTGAAATTATATATGAATTTTCTTTTTTCTTTCAATAATGACTATTTTCATGATTTAAAAGACCAGAAATTCACTTTCATCTACATACTCTTTCTAATTATTCTTACTTTTTGTTTTTCTTTTTTTTTCTGATGCTAGAAAAAGTCTATTAATTATTATCCATAACTCTAATAATCTTAGACCCTAAAAGTTAACTTTTCTTTTCTACTATCAATTTATACTTTGTTCCATTTTAACACTTTTATCTCAATCAAAATATCTGATTGAGGGAGAAATCACTTATATGTATCAAAAACTATACAAAATGCTAGGAATACAAGAATAAAAAGGAAGATAATCCCTTTAACCCTCAAGCAGTTTATATACTAATAGAGGATAATCATATGTTTTTTATTATAAAGTCAGTATAAAAGTGGTGAATTGAGTCTTGCTAGTGTAAAGATAATGAATTGATCAAAAAGGCAATATACCTTTCCAGGTGTATAGTGTTGATCTGATTACTAGATTCTGTAGCCAGAAAGAGAAGAGGAAGAGAGATAGCAGGTAGATAGATTGGTCAATCTACTCTGAGTGACTCCTTTATAAATGGCATATTAGGATCCGAATTGATACAATCACCACAATGTCATCCACAAAGAGAAAAATCTGGGCTATCTCATCATCAAGAATCTCTCTTTGATTGGAACTTTGTACAAACCTTTTTGTAAAAACTAGCAAATACTCTTGGTGACTCTCTTTGTTTAATTGGTGTTGATAATCAGTAAAGGGTTGAGAACAAAGTTATCTCTTAGGTTATAAATGTCTTATAATTTTATATGATTAAAAAACAGGGAACAGCGTATCCTAGAAAGAAACATAAGAAAATAGAATTCGATCATTAGATTGCATTGTCTGTCCATGAATGTAGTGCCTTACATAGGTTAGGGAGAAATAAAAGGCCTGGCCATATTAGTGAAGAAAATACAGGAAATCTTGCTTTTAGAATAAAATTTAAACTTTAGACCAAGGCTTAGCATATACTCGTGGACAGAGATATGGCACACATAAAAATTTGTCTAGAAAGAATATATTTTGGGGAATGTTGAAATTTTAATCAAAAGGGCTTCAAAAATATGTGGGTGAAAGAGAATAATGCTTATGTATAGTTATTCACGTTGTTTCTGTGGAGGATGGTCAAGAGGAAAGAAGGAAAAGAGAAAGATTTGAGCTAAATTTAAAAAGGGCAGTTGTGTGGGTGATTTGGAGGATGCAGACTTTTGAAAAAGGTAAACATTTTGGAGAAATTGAGGAAAATGTGAAGGAGAACAATCTCCATATCCAAGTTCTAATTCATTTTTGTAAGAAAAGGTTGAAGAAAGATTAAGGAATAGAGTTCAAAAGTGGACTTAAGGAAGGAGAAAGATGACAAGGCATAACAAAGAAGAAAAGATAAATGGAACCAATTGGTAAGTGAAAAAAATAGCAAAAATTGATTGGCAGGGGCAGCTCATTGGCATAGTAGAGTACCAGCCCTGAAGTCAGGAGGATCCTATTCAAGTGATAGAATGAATCGAATCAAGACTGCTAAGGATGTATTTTCTCTATGTCTTGAAATCTAAAATAGGCAGCACAACATCATGCGATACAAAGTCATTTTGATATAAGAAAGATCTGGACACAAATCCCTTTTCTGATATATACTGTCTCCATAGCCATGGAAAAGTTAATTAATCTCTGAGGACTCTAAATAACTCTAAAAGAATATAAGTATCAGATAAGTTGACAACTTGTGTGGGTAGATAGAGTTTCCTTCTTCAGGATTTCCTTCTATTAATGAAAGTGCAGTTCCTATCCCTATTTTTGCTAAGTTAATCAAAATGACTTTTAATTAAAAAACATGGTGGCAGGAGGGCATAGAAAACTGTCTTTACATGGACATGAAATTAGATACCATATATAGAGTAGGAGTCATAATGAAAGAAGAAAGCAATTAAGACACATAGAAATTCACAGGAGAAAAAAATAACAGAAAAAAAGGAGAAAATTGTGAAAATAAATGTCTTCAAGTACCAAAATGCAAATATCTAATGCTAGGTAAAATGGATGAGGAATCATTGTTCTTTATGCAAGGAAATAAATGTATCTAATAGGATATCACTGAGACGTGATCAGATGGAACATGTGACTGTATAGATAGAGCTCATTCAAAATAAACAATTTAGAAAGAATATAGGGCAAGAAGGATAGGGAAGCTGGGTAGCATAATAAGAACCTATCCCATATGATGAAATCCAGGAATAAGAATATAGTTAAGAGCATTTGGATGAAGATCAATAAAAGGAAAAACGTGTAACATTTTTTTTTCATTACAATATAATCTATCAGATATCAGTAAACTCTGTTAGCTATGAGCCAAATCCCGGTCACTACTTGATTTTATACGATCAAAGAACTAAATAATTTTTTAAATTTACTTAAATGAAATTTCATTACTTTTAAAAGTGTAAAAATCCCACATTTTTGGTCCATTGGCTATTTAAAAGAGGAAATGTGCAGGATTTGGCCCTCCTGCCCTTGTCTGTGCACAGATTACCTCCTTCTACATCTCTCAGTAGAAAGAAGAAATGGAGATAGGTTAGATATTTAGAAGAGGTCATAAACATTGACCCAGATTCACGATAGTAATGGGTGAGTTCCATAATTCAGATTTGCTCTAATACTCTCTCTGTCAAAATCAGAATAACTAATAGTTTTCTGACTTGCCTTAATAATGCTTCAACTATATGAAAGGTAGAGAGGAAACTATAGGAAGTCTATTCTATATATTATTCTTAATAATAGAGAAGAAATGGGTTGAAAATAATGATTAGTTTAAAGGGACGTGGCTACTCCCTCCTAGAATTTCCAGCTTCAAAGGTTCAGAAAAGAGAGGTGAGATTCCATGTATAAAAACTGTTGTAAGTAAAGGTAGTCAAGAAAGCACTGGAAATTCAAGAATGAATTTATAAAAACATAAAGGAAAATAATGTTAAAAATTAGAAAAATGGAAAAGGTCTAAAGAAACTAATGGCAATACACAGGGAACTCACCAATCTAGATTATATATCTATATATACATATACATATAATTATACATATAGAATATATATATATAATTATACATATAGAATATATATATATATACACATATACAAATACATATAAATACATACATACATGTGTATATATATTGAAATATAGCGAATTTAGGTAAAGGAATGAAAACAAGAATATGGTTTGATACTCTAATATTGTATCAAGAATGCTAAAGTTTAGAATGAACTGAATGTGATGGGGGAAGCTGAGCAATTGGTTATTTTTAAAGCTATGATGATAAAAAGAGGATCAAAGGGATAGAAAAACTGCATGAAGCAAATGGGATGATGATAATTGACAACAAAGAGAAACGAGTTCTGTTCAACTTTTATTTTGTTTGACCCTTTTTATTTTGAATTATCTTTATGTTGGTAGAAAGTGACAGAACTAAAATGCCTAATGGGGATTTGATGCCCAAGAAGCAAAAAAAAAGGATAAGAGATCAAATAGTTTTTCTTGATGAATTCAAGTGATATGATCCAGATGAACTATATCCTCAGATAATAAAAGAACTGGCAGATGTGATTACTGAGCCATTGTTTATAATTATCTGAAAAATCATGGAAAATATGAGATATATCAAAGTTCTCAAAAAAGGTAATGTCTATTTTTTTAATGTGATAAAAAGGAAAAGACTGAAAACTATATACTAATAAGCTTGACTTTTAATCTTAGGAAAATTCTGGAAAAGATAATTTTAAAGAAGGTTGATGAATATCTAAAAATGGAAGTGATTACAAAGAATCAGCATGAACCCATTAAGAATATGTCATAGACTAAAATTCCTTCTTTTTTTCTGATTAAGCTACTAAAGATTTGTTCCAAAAAGACCTGGCTATCTTTACTCTATGTTTTAGCCAAGCATTTAATAAAGTTTTTATACTATTCTTGAGGGGGAAATAGAAAAATGTCAACAAGATGATGCAATTGAATAGCTGGACCCAAAGTCATTAATGGCTTCATTCCAACTTGACAGAAGATTTTCAGTGGAACTTCCCAGATATTTGTTTTTGTCTCTATACTCCTGGATATTTTTCTTCCAGACTTGGATAAAAGTCTAGATAGTGTGTTCATCAAGTTTGCAAATAGCACAAAGCTGAGGGCAATAGATCACACATTGAATGGCAGATCCAAAGAGATCTCAAAAGTAATTGGATTGAATCTAATAATATGAAATTCAATCCAGATAAATGTAATTAATATCTTGTATTTGGGTTCTAAATAATTAACTTTGTAAATATAGGATAGAGGAAGCATGATAGCCTAGCAATTATATTACCCCTAAAAATTACTGGTTTGTTTGGCTGCATTTAGAGAAATACTTTTCAGATATAAAAAAGTGATTATTCTTTCATACTCTCCCCTTCTCAGACTATTTCTGGACTGTTATGTACAGGTCTTGCTCTCACAGTTTAAGGCATGGAAAGTCTCTAGAGAATGGCAACAAGGGTGGTAAAGAGCTTTTAGTCCATGCCATATGATATAAGAGGGGTTGAAACTTGACAGTTGTTTGAGATAAAGTCTCACTGTTCTCAGAAGATCTTTTCTGAATTGTCTGCTTCAGTTGCTTTGTAAATGACAACTCAGAACTTTAGAATGAACACAAGACAGTCTTTTCACTGTTTGTGACTCAATGGTTTGTTTATATATGCAAAATTGGAGAATTTTCAAGTTAATCATTGCATAAATATGAACACAGAACTATTTTATGATTATAAGACAAATGTATTTTCCCTGCTTATGATTTAGTACATGAAAATGATTACTAAGCATAAGATAAAGTAGGACCCAGATAATGTAACAAAAAGATACTGGGAGGAATCAAATGACTGAATAGCAAGCATACCTCAGTTTTCTTAATACATTTCAAACTGAATCTTGGTTAGAAAATCCAAGGAAAAAAGTCATAATGCATCAGTTTCCAGCTAAGAGACAGTGAGAGGTCTGCAGACACTAGAGACAAGGTCTGGGCGGGAATGTCCTGTGCATAATATTCCAGCATTCAGTGTCTGAAAGAAAACCAAACTGTGCTCTAAAATTAGAAAAGGTCTCAGAGAGATCCTGAACCAATGCAAAATGTGAAAACAGATGACATCTGGGAACTCTGCTACTTATTACCTGTTCTGGATAATAGATTCAATGAAGAATCAGGAGGAAATCTGTACGTAGGGGTGCACAGGAGTGGCAGTGATCCTGAGCTGCATATTGAATGAGGAAAATGTTTAGAAGCAAAAATAAATAACTCTGTTGATCTGACTTCAGAAGTAGTTCTAGTCTTCAGCACAGGCCAACTATTGTGAAGGAATTCAGACTCAGAGTAGGATCTTAATAGATCTAGAACAGACAACAGAGGAATTAACCAAAAGCAGACATCCCAGACCAAAAGCGATTCTACTATTTTGCTGCTCTGAATCATTACAATTTTATAGCTGGCTGATAGGTACAGAGTCCAGCAGTGGTATATTCTTGTATGAGCCCAAACCCAATTCAAGAACTCAAAGACATTAATCCAACTCTTTATTATATCAGAACATTCTGGGAATACTAAAAGTATGTAGGCTCCTGACCTATCCCTCAGAGGTCAGAAAGTAGGTTAGAAGAATGGGTAATGAAAAAACAAAACAAAACAGTATAATGAGCTCTGATAGTGGTAGATATGATCAAGACACAAACCTGGAAGAAATAAAATTACTCCAAAGCATCTTCAAGTACTATCTCACAGGAAAAACACAGCTAGTGTCGGAGGAAAAAAAAAGTTTTTGAGAAAGAAATGAGAAAAAAAAGATATTATAAAAGAAAGAATTGGGAAGAGAATTAAGACTTTGGCATAAGAGGTACAAACTTTATTCAAGCAACAAGTACTTGAAAATTAGAATGGACCAAAGAGAAGCCAATGAATTTTTGAGGAAATAAACATGATAAAGTCAAAAAGTTGATAAAAATTATAGGTATGAAGTATTCCATAGCAACAATTGACATGGAAATCAATTTAGGAGAAAATAATTAAGAATCATTGGACTATCTGAAAAGTATGGCAAAAAGAGTATTGATTTCATATTTCAAGAAATCTTAAAATTGTCCATATTTCTTAGAACTAGAAAATAAAATATAATAGTTAGAATCCATTGGGCACTTTATGAGAATAGTCTCAAAATAAAAAATTCTCCATGAACATCATAACCAAAATTTAGAGCTTCCAAAGTAAAGAAAAAATTTACAAGTAGTCAGGAAGAAAGAATCCAAGTGATAAGGAGCCACAGTCAAAATCACACACTATTTTGTACCTTCCTCTATAATGAAGCAGAGTATTTGAAATATTATATTACAGAATGCAAGAGATATGAACCTATACCCCAAAATAATTTACCCAGAAAAACAGAACATAAAGTTACAGGGGAAAATATACTTTTAGTGGAATTGAAAACTTCCAAGTATTACTGATGAAAAGACCACTGGTGTAATGAAACTTTGAAGTTCAAAGATAGAATTGAAGAATAACATGAAAAGGTAAGTGTGAATGAATAATGATAAAGGATTAAATGAAAATAAACTTTTAAATATGGAGAGATGACACATCCTCTCCTTGTCAGGGCCCAAAAAAGGAGTTTAATTAGACAACTCCTGATAGTGTTTCTGTTATATATCAATGAGCGTAAGAAAACAATGGGAAAAAAAGAAGAGAAATCCATAGAGGTGGGAATGAAGGTTAGTAGATATCCATACATATAAGAATAAGATGAGGGGAATGATTGACTCTTAAACTTCATTCTTATTTGAACTGATCAAAAGAAGGAAGAATTACATGCACAAATACACAATTGTGTAAAAAAAAAGTCATTTAAAGGGCAAAGAGAAGGAAAAGGGGAAATAGGGGAAGGGGAAATTAGAGGGAGAGTAGATTAAGGTTTGTTTTGCTTTTGTTAAGTAATATAGGATTCTTAGAATATGGAAAAATATTCATATCTCTAATTAAGGAAGCAAAGAATGGGAATGCGAGGGCATGTCTACCATTTGGGGAATGGACGAACAGCTTATGGCATATAAATGTGATGGAATACCATTGTGCTGAACATTTATCAGCATAATGGCCAAACAGAATTCCAGAGGACTAATGAAGAAACACGTTAATCTCCTTCAAATGTAGAGGTGAAGAACTCAGAATGTAGAATGATGCATATTTTTTGGCTGTGGCCAATGTGGAAATGCATTTTGCTTAACTCCACATATTTACAATAAGTTTGATTTTTCTTGTATTCTCACTGTGGTAAGGGATACAGGTGGGAAAGGTAAAACATGGATCTTGATTTTTTTTAAAAGAGCTTTTAAAAAAATAACTACTAGTAGCTTAAAATGCTTGAGAATTTACCTGCTAAGACACAGAGGAATTATATGAATACAATTTTGAAATACTTTTGATATAAAGATAGATCTAAATAAGTGAAAAAACATAAATTCTTTATGAGTAGGTTGAGCCAATCTAATAAAATAAATAAATAAAAATAATAAATCAGTTGTTTATTACTCCATCAGTCAAACCACCAAAGCATTACTTTATAGAGCTAGAAAAACAACCTTTCACTCAGAGGAATAAAAATCAATATTAAATATTAAAGGAATTATTTCTTTTAAAAAGTAAAATAAAAGAAGACCCTTATCAAATTAGATCACAAACTCTACTGCAAACCATAATCATCAAAATTATTTGGTGCTGGGTAAGAAATAAAGAGGGTAAAAAGTGGAATGGAATATGAACAAAATGTACAGAAAAAAGTAAGTTCAGTAGCCTAATATGTGATATTTCTAAAATTTTCACATAATGGGGAAAGAACTCATTATTCAATAAAACTGTTGGGAAAACTATAAAGAAGTCTGGCAGAAGTAGATATAAACTAACATCTTACACATTACCTAAAACGACTTGCAAATAAGTATATGATTTAACAAAAGAATGACATCACAAATGAAGGTATATGGAACAAATTAACCATCAGATTTATGAATAGGCAAAGAGTTCATGACCAAACAAGAGATAAAGAAGTTCATAGGAGATAAAGTGAACAGTTTTGTTTACCTAATTTTAAAAGTTTGTATAAAAGCAGAATTAATTCAGCTGAAATTAAAAGAGAAGTAGGAAATGGAGAGGAGAAATCGTTGCAATAAGTTTCTCTAACAAAGATTGCACATCTAAAATATACAGGAAATTAATTCAGATTAATATGGAAAAGAGAAATCTTCCATATGAAAAACAACTCTGAGATACCACATCAAATATATCAGATTGTCAACAAAGATATAAAAGGAAAATGACAAATGTTAATGGGACTGAGAAAAATAGCATATTATTGTACTGGTGGTAGAACTGAACCTGTATAGTTATTCTGAAAAGTACTTTGGAAGTATACCCCCAAAGCTATTAAATGTTACTGCAGAGTCTAAAGAAATGGACACATATATGAAAAATATTTACAACAAATTTACAGTTTAATGGTAGTTAAGAATTATAAATGAAGTAATGCCAATCAACTGGAGAATGGGTGAACAAGTTATGATATATAAATATAATGGAATAACTATTGTGCTTTAGGAAGTGAAAAAAAGGGATTTTAGAGAACCGTAGAGTTACATGAACTAATATCAAATTAAATGAGCAGAATCAGAAAAAAATAATACTAACAATAATGTAAAGATAATCAGCTTTGCAATATTTTGAAATTCTGAAGAATGGAATAATCAATAACATTTCAAGAATTCATGAAGAAATATGCTATCTACTTTCAGATAGAGAAGTGAAGGATTCAGAGTACAGATTAAAATATGTAATATTTTAAGTATATAAGGTATATATATATACATATGTATGTATATATGATATACATATATATATAATGGCCTCATAACAGAGGAATTTGTTTTGCTTACTTATACATACAACAGTTTTATTTTTCTTGATTTCTTAATGAAAGCAGGAAGGGTTAAAGAGAAAATATAAACCTAAAAATAAAATTTAATCTAAATAATTAATAAAAACAAGAACTGGTTCAAGTAAAAGAACACACTTCAGAGCTATGTCAAAGCTGTATAGTCACTTTTTGTCAGGCAGATTTTGGTTGATCAAAGTTTGAAATTCTCTCCACTTCCACCTGCTGCTAAGAAGTAGTCATGAGGATATATTTTGCTCCCTCTTGCCACCTGTTCCTGGGAAGAGGAAGAAGGGATGTGAGGAATACAGAGAAATGGAAGAGATAGAAGAAGGGAAGAGGGAAAAAAGGTGACAGAAAAAAGAAAAGAGAATATATTTCTTTGCATTGCCACCTGTTGATGCTGACATCTGGAGAATAAGAATCCAGCCCAAAGGAGCAAAACTAACATGTTAACAATGTTAAGATAAATACCATTCTATTTTTTTTTACCTTTTTTTTTTAATAAAAATCTGCTTTATCTCCCTCTCACCACCTTCTCTCATTCCAGTCAAGGAAACAAACAAACAAACAAACAAACTCATACAAATATATATAGTCGATTAAACAAAATGGCCCCATTGGCTATTTTAAAAAATACATCTTGATTCACATTTTGACTTCATCATCTCTCTATCTGGAAGTAGCTAATATATTTCATCTACTCCCTTCCAAAATCTCTAGTCTCATTATGTTGAACAGAGTTCCTAAATTTTTACACTCTCATGGGCTTACCTTTGATCAAAAATTTCAGGGGACTACTACTGGTTTCAGCCAATATCAGCCCGCTGGAATGTTCTGTAGATTCAAAATGATAGAGCTTCTGGCTTTCCTTTGGTCTAGGAGTCTTGCCCTGGTTACTCTATTGCTAACATCATACTGGTCTTCTGATTAGAAATGAGACCTTCCTTAGGGTTGATTCATACTGCTGCTGCTTGCTGCTGAATTTATTTCTCTTTCATATATTGTCCTGAGTCTGCAAAAGCACCTTACCTTGAAATACCTCTCTTGGCAGAGGTAGCCTCCCTAGTTAATCTTGGGTCGATTTTATACCAGATAGTGAATAAAAAAATCTCCCAGCTGGGACCTGTTCTTGCATCCTTCATGAGGCTGAGGTTCTTTTACATAAGTCTGGAAACTCTTTTTTACCTGGTATAAAGTTCCTGTTCCCAGTATCTGCAGACCTCTCCATCACCCTATGCTGATCTGTTCTAGAATTACAATTCACTTTGATTTTTCTTGGGTTTCCCTATCAGAATTTAGTTTAGAGTATTTTCTATTTCTTTTAAGAGAAATTGTGTTGGGGAGCTCAGTGCTATTTCCCTGATACCACATTATTTTGGTTCTCTACCTTCCTCCACTCCAATCATTGCCTTTTTCTAAAATAAAATTATTTTCACTGAAAGCATCTGCTAAGCCTGAAGCTACAACTGACAGATACTACAGCAATACTTGAAGAGCATGCACAGATGACTAAAGGAGCAGATTATAAGTGGATCATCAGAGAAGCAGCCCAGTTGATTAAATAATCTAGTTGAAATGTCATGTCCAGGGAGGTGATACTTCAGTAGTGTGGATCAAGTCACCTTAGTTGTAGAAGAATTTGTTCAACACAGAAGCTACTTTCATTAAGTAGCTTTTTGTTAATAGTTCTTGAGATAGGAAGAGGCTATCAAAGTCTATAGTTCTAGAGTTTTAAATTGTTTGGGTCATATGTATTCCCATAATGTGTATCTTACTAACTTGGGACTTTAAATGAATGCCCATCTTCCACATGATTATTCATGTTGCTGGGAAGAGCCTGATAGAAATTTATGTGTAAAATATTATGTAAATAGCTGAGTTTTCAGTAATATCTTGATTAAGGTTGATTAATAGTGGCTGATTTATTTATGGAAAATATACCAGTAGGGGCTCATAGCTGCAATATTCGCAGAAGTCACCAGTTACCCCTAGTATCATAAGAACACTGAGTTTCAGCAGCCAGTACCTCCTGGGAAGCTCAGCCTGTTATCATGAAGGTAGACTGAGGTAAAAGAACTCATAGAGAGTGGATAAAATAAGTGTCCTTTTTATAAACCATGAGGGGAGCTGCAAACCAAGGGCCACTTGAAGGAACTAGGGTACTTTAGCTTGGAGAAGAGAATCCTGAGTGTGGATAATTTGAATGTTCAAATATTTGGTGGAAGAGTTCAAGTAGTTCTGTTTTGCCTCAGTAGACAAAACCAGAAACAAAAGTTGAAAAGGAGCAAAATTAAGTTTGATGCCAGGAAAAATTTCTTAATAATTAGCATTGTCTAAAAGAAAAAGAAATCCTATTTTAGAAGGTTTCTGTTTCCCATCTTTGAATGATTTAAAATTGAAGCTCTAAGACTACTTGCTAGGTAGATTTTAGTGGATTCTTTGGAGGTATGAACAGGACTAATGGCCACTAAAGTTCTGTGATGTTGTGTGAATAAAAGTATATTACATTTAAGTATTCCAGTCAGCCACAATAGTAATCTAGTGGGAGATCTTAAGTCCCAGCGTGGTAGAGCATTGTTCTGGGCAAAAGACATCTTATAGATGTCTAAGCAAACAGACACCTAAGCAAATGGGCAGCTATCAGCACCACGCTCCCAAAACATGCTCTCATTGGGCTCTGGATAAAGAGCAACATGAAAAATACCCTATTGATCTTATCATATGTTAGACACCAGTGCTAGGATCCCAGCTCAGCAAAATTGTGTAATGATCAATGGTGATTCACTTAAAGATCCAAGACAAGTACAAAAAATTCATGAAGAAAACTGCTATCCATATCCAGATAAAGAACTAATGCACTTTGAATTCAGATGGAAGCATACTTAAAAAAAACTAAAAAACAAAAAACAAAAAACAAACAAAAAAACCCTTAATTTATTCTTTTTTTGTTTTCTTTTCTTTTGATCTGTTTTTTTCTTTTACAACTATGATTAATATAGAAGTATGATTTGCATGAGAGCACATATATATCCCATCTCAAATTGCCTACCATTTTAGAAAGAAGGAAAGAAAAAGAGGGAGAAAAATTTGAAACTCAAAATCAGTGCTAAAATGAATGCTAAAAATTGTCTTCACAAATAGTTAGGAAAAAACCATTATTAAAAAAAGAAATGTTAAAATTAGAGATATAAACTCTAAAGAAACAGATCTTCATGAAGGAATAGTTGGAGATACTGGTGTTAGGATATCTAAAAAATCATTAGATTAAAAAAGGAATGTAAATATAATGACAATATAATATTTTCCAATTATGTATAAACAGAAATATATATTTTTCATGTATGCCATATAGTCATGTATACATATAATGATACACATCTATTAAAAATGAACAGTAGGCTATGCTTATTGCAAAGATAAATAAGTAGCATTATTAGGAAAGCCAGCATCAATTATAGTTCTACTGTGAAAACCAATCACTTGTTCGTTTAAATAATCTTAAGCTTAGAGGTGTCAATATAGGAAAATACTTAGTGATACCAGTTTCATAATAAGAAAAAGAAATATACTCTTTAACCTCCTGCTGTTCACCCTGGCTTCCCAGCCTGGGTGGCCAAGCCAAGATGGGTAGCCGAAAGAGGTAAGGATTTTGGTAGTGAACACGTGGGTCTTCTGACCAGGTGTTCACCAGGGAACCAACAAGTCAGGGCATCAGTTAGGGCATTATGTGAGTAGGTATAATAAAGGCTTTTAAGATTACATGTGGTTGTTCTTGAGTGCGCTACCGGTTATTAAACTATAGATTCAAGAGATTGTGGCCAGAGACCTTAGAAGGCCTCAGAGGAGGCGAGCCGGGTAGAGCTCACACTGCAAAGGACAGTGGTCAAAGGTACTCTGGTGGGTCTAGGACAGAGTAGTAATTGTAACTGCCAGGAGAGCACGTTACAAATGGCGCTCAACGTGGACGCATCAGAAATTATCAGGTTTTGAAAATATTTAATATTCAGAATTAAGATTCTGAAAGATCCGGTAGAAACGCCACTTAAGAGGGAAGACAGAGAAGCAATATGGACCCAGGTAAATCTGGGATCAGACTCAAGGACACAGCTGAACATAATGCTTATTATATAAAGAGGTTAAAGAGCCAGATGGAAGATCTTTTAACAAAGATCACCACTGAAGAACAGCAGGAAGCTTGTAATCAAGCTCCGAGAAGGCTATCCCCACACCCATTAAATATAGCTCGGAGAGGGAGCAACCTAGAGCTAGTGCGTATGTATGACAGTAGAGAGTATAAAATGCCACAGCAAGAGTTGCTGGAATTGCAGGTTAAACTACAGATGGAGATAGAGAAAGAAGAAAAAGCTAGGTTACTACAGATAGAACAGGAAGAGTTCAAACCAGTGGCAGAAACTAAGGAAGGAAATAAACAAATCACATGGACTTCAGTTGTAGAAATTCTTCTTAGCATTTTGTTGGTTTACCTTGTGCATTGTTGTTTTAAGGAATTTATTGATTACTCTTTCATTGAGAAGAAGTTTAGTTCTTTTTATGTGCAAAGCTCAGGTTGGATTTTAAATCAGCCTTTGGGGGATTTTCCAATTCTTCCCTCTGCCTCACCTACTTGGGCCAAGGGAGAAGGGGGAGGAGGAAAAGGAAGGGCGATAATACCATCAGCACTGCCCATTAATCCATTCAAAACTCCTGTGTCTTCATTTCAAAAGACAGGAGTAGGCTTTATGCCCCAAGGCAAAAAGGAATTGTGGGGTATTGAGTATAATCAGAAAAGTTTTAAAAATACAGTTCAGTTAATTTCTAAGAAACCTTACAGGGACAAGACCTTGCAGTTAGAGAGAGTGGAGTTTTATACTTGTAAAACTGCTAGGATCGTCTTTGGAGAGTTGAAACTCCTCTTTTCTTACCTCGTGGATTTTCCACTTCCACAGGTGGGCTTGATTTCCCAACCCCCTACGGGTACTTATAAAACAGTGTTTATGTCTAGAATGGGTTGGAAAATTGCTGTTTTAATCACTAGAATAAATAGACAGTGTGTGATCTTTGACCCAGGAGGAAAAGTAATATCAGATTTATTGATTCACACTCCTGGAGTACAATTCGGTATCAGAAACTCAAACTTTGAATTTTAGGCAAAAGAATTCAGGGATATAGCCGAGTGTTCTTTTTTCATAAAGTCATTACTGCACAGACTATCCCCAAGATCTTCTCTTCTAAACAAGAGAAGGGAATTTTGGGATATGTGATTGCTTACAATTTTTAAATTTTGATTTTACATTTTTAAACATTTTTGATTTTACATCTTCAAAGTATTTTGATTTTACATTTTAAAGTTATTTTGGTTTTATATTTTTAATCTATTTCGGTTTTACACTTTTAAATTATTTTGGTTTTACATTTTTAAATTCTTTGCATTTTACCTTAGCAATGTACTTCGGGCATACACAGAAAGTGCAGCTAAGTGACAGACTGATTTTTGTCTGACTTGTTAATCTTTTTGACAACAACTTTGTTTCCACTGTGATGTGGAAAGGCCTGGATGGCATTTGGAAAGGCCCAAGTTGGGCCCCAGGGACATTCCTTCCTAGGTGCAGATCCAGCAGTAGAGTTCATCCCCACCAGAGACATTTGTAACCTGGGGATCCAAGAGAAGGACCAGACAACAGTCCAGAGAGACCAGCCAGATGTCCGCAGCCCTTCAGACGCTGATGGCAGCAATGCCCCTCCTGACCGTGACACCAGAGACACCAGACACAGTTCCAGTGTTGCAGCTGAAATGGACTGTTTTGGGTGATACGCGATATAAAGACTGTAAATGGACAATGGGCCTGCTTGCTTCTCCCGTGGCCACTTGCCATATGGTGGCCTGGGAAGAGGCTTTGCCCTATGCTTTTAAATTAGTGGGTGAAAAACCAACACACCCACCTGCCATTGTTATTGAGACAATGTTACTGGACATGACTTTGCTTATGTGCACCTGTGAAACTAGAATTGTTCTAGAATTGTGAAAAGTGCAATAGAGAATTGTGATAAGCTAGAATTGCTCTAGAATTGTGAAAAGTGCAATAGAGAATTGTGATAAGCTAGAATTGTTCTAGAATTGTGAAAAGTGCAATAGAGAATTGTGATAAGCTAGAATTGTTCTAGAATTGTGAAAAGTGCAATAGAGAATTGTGATAAACTAGAATTGTTCTAGGATTGTGACAAGTGCAATTGAGAATTGTGATAAGCTAGAATTGTTCTAGGAGTGTGAAAAGTGCAACAGAAAATTGTAAGAAACTAGAATTGGTCTAGAACTGTGATAAATGTAACTAGAATTGTGACAACCTACCTACTGATATTTGTTAACTAGAATTGTGATGTTTTACCTTGTTGACTTCCCACCTCAGTGTTGACATCCTACCTCATTGGCATCCAATCTCTTTGGCCTATTATCTCGAGTATGACTTTGATGAATGGGTTGAACATTTGGGCCACTGTTGAGCCTGGTTCTCATTGTCATACTTCTGTTTACTGATTTGCTGCTTTGTACCTCCTTGGGCATAACACTCTGTCATCTCATGGATCAAGTGAACTATAGCTGGTGCTAAAAGTTTAGCTTGGTGAGATGTGCGGTTCCCGCAAAACAAGAGAAAGGGAATTGTAAGGGCCCTTTAAATGGGCGGACACAGTGCATCGGGATTGAGGCCCAGAAGTAATTTCTGTGGATATTAGGACTGCCCTTGGGCGGGATCCTGGCCATATTGAGATAGCTTTGTAATGGGTGACTCTCTCGCTGATTGGCTGTGTGTGTGACCTCACAGGCCCTATATAAGCCCACTGCAGGCAGCAACCGCCCTCTTTAACCTCCTGCTGTTCACCCTGGCTTCCCAGCCTGGGTGGCCAAGCCAAGATGGGTAGCCGAAAGAGGTAAGGATTTTGGTAGTGAACACGTGGGTCTTCTCACCAGGTGTTCACCAGGGAACCAACAAGTCAGGGCATCAGTTAGGGCATTATGTGAGTAGGTATAATAAAGGCTTTTAAGATTAAAAAAAAAAAAAAAAAAAAAAAAAAGAAATATGGAAAGTAAAATTATATTCCAATTTACTTATGGACACAATGGCCCTAATCAAAGTAGGCACCTGAACTTAAAATATGTCATGCCTTGACAATATATAAAGGAATCAATAATTTTTAATCGTTTTACTCTTCTTCCTTGCTATAGATATTTGCTCAATGTTGCAATATGAATATTTTTATAATGTATTTGGTGACATGCTTTCATTTCCATTCATTCCCTAGATGCTGGATCCCCACTTTTGAAAAAGAAATCTTGGAATATAATGTCCATGAAAAGTCAGGAAGCTAGGGTATTATTCCTACAAAAAGTAGAATCTTTTTTTTTTTCCTTTTGATAGAGCAAGCGAAGAGGAGAGAGATGGAACATTATTTTGATCTCAATCCTCACAAAATATGGTTTTCAGGTAACTGATCAAGAGACAATAAACTTGAAAATAGCATTAATTAGAGTAGCAGAAAATACGCTAAAGGATCACTGTCACTTCAAGTCCAATCACTTCTTTGGGATTTTGTGTATTGCCTTTTTCTCCCAAAACAGGTAAAGATTCTGGATGGAGATAAATTTGTGACTAAGTAGTGAACAAATATTCAATATATCCTACTTCTATAGAAAGAAAGTCTCCACTCATTGGTGTGAAGATCTGCTTCAGCATGGCAAGGTCATAAAATTTTGAGCCATTTGTCAGAAGAAAAGAAAACACCAACAGAAGGAATGTCCTTGAAGTAAACTTATAAAACGCATACCATGATTTCTATTAAGGAATGCACTTTGTAAATTTAAAATGTTACTTTTTATTGAGGAAATAACACCGAAGAAAATAGTTGAGAAAGTTCTATCAAATGTTATATTATATTTTAAATACAGTCTGGCCATTTCACTACTGTATATAGTGTGAATTCCTAATCCTGGAATTCAAGGATCTCTACAATATAGCCCAAACTACATTCTGGATCTTGTATCATAATCCTTTCCTCCACATACTTTAATTATCTGTTCTTATCTTGTAGGAGCATGGAGTTAGAGCTGTAAATGACCTTAAAAATCAACCATCTTATTTTACAGAAAGGGAAACAAAAAACTATAATGTCAAGATTTTATGTTTGGTTAATATGTTTTGTATGACTTTGCTTGTATAATTTATTTCATATTGCTTACCTTCTCAATTGTACCACCTTCTCAAGAAGTGGTAAAAAAAGGAGGGGGAAGGAATTTGGAGCTCTATTTTAAAATGTTAAAAAAATAAATGAACTTTTAAAAGATTTTATTTATGAAGATACGTGTGACCTTAAATTTTTGTTTGAGTTCACAGAGATAAGTGGCAGAACTGGGATTTGAAACCATGTCTAATGACTCCAAATCCAGTATTCTTTTCACTGGGCCATGATGCTTCCTATCTTGATGTATCTTGCAGTGGACTTTCCCCATCTTCTCTCTATCTGCTAAAGTTGCTCATTGCCTTAATTTTTCAGGCTACCTCCTCTCCATCTAAATTCTTATTACATGTATCCTTGATATTGTCTTAAATCAATTGTTTGTGTACATGCTTCTCACTGTGCCAATAGATTATAACTTTTCTGAGAGCAGAATTTGTGCCTTATCTGTTTTCCTATCCCCAATGCCTTATCCAGCAGCTCGCAGAGAGGAGGCATTTCATGAATGTCTGTCAAATTTATCTTAGATGAGAAGGAAGTCCAAACCATCAAATAATAAAAATTCTATTTAGAAACATCATTCTGGAATGGGGCATTATGGTTAATAGAGATTTCTTTTTACTGATTTTACTCTCTGAACTATAATTGGTAAAGGTCATCATCTTTAACTTTCTAGATCTTTGAGATTTCCAGTTTGAATTAATGAAAAATAAATCTTATTTTGCCCTTTTTACTTAAATATACCTAACAGTCATTGACTGACAATCTAAAGATAAAAGGTCATTGGCCTCTAAATTTGGGAAAGAGAATTAGCAAAACATTTTTATTATTATTGTTAAAGGTTAAAATTTGCTAATTGTTAAGAAGAATTAAGATTCTCTACCATCTTTGACAAGTAGACTCCTTGAAGACAGCCTTTGTGCCGTTGTTTTTATATCTGTCCCAGTAACTGGACAAGTGCCCAGCACCTAACATAATTAAATTTTGTTAAATTTAACATAAATTAAAATTTAAAATAAATTTTGTTAAATTTAACATAAATAAATTTTGATTGCATTAAGTTTTAGTGCTTGGCTCTTTAAAAAAATCAGTCCAGGGCCTTTATCCTGGGGGGTCTTAATCCACAGAAGATTAGGGAAGGTCCATTTACCAGCACTGAGGAATGACTCTGTTGCTTTGTCCATATTCAGATCCAAGATGAAGTCCTGGCTCATAATTAGAGGAAAGAGGAAGCACTAGCACACTAGAATTTACAGCTGGAATGGATTGGGGACCCTCCTCACAGTTCCAGGGCAGAAAAGAGTGCTTCTAGTCATTCATTCACAGACTAGAGCACAGGCCAGGAGAGTAGTAAACACAGTTCTTGGATTACATCACCTTGGAAGAATGAAGACTTATAGGTCCCAAGAATAATATCTGAAAACAGCTGCACGAAACCTCTGAAGCTTGGACATTGTATCCTCTACATTGGAAACATAGCTCTACTTTAGCAAAGAATTAAAAACCAAGTAATAGGGTGAGAAAATGAGCAAACAATAGAAAATAATTCTGATCAAAGAAAGTTATTATGGTGACAAGGAAGATCAAAATGCACACTCAGAAGAAGGTAACAGTAATCAAAGTTTCTATAACCAAAGTTACCAAGAAAAATAAAAATTGGTCTCAGGCCATGAAAGAGCTTAAATTTTTTTTTGAAAAATTAGGAAGAGAAATGAGTGGTGCAAAGGAAGTACAAAAAAGCTAATGAGAAGAATACCTTAAAAAGCAAAATTGGCCAAATGGAAATGGAGGTACAAAAATTCACTGAAGAAAATAATTTCTTAAAAGTTAGAATTGAGCAAACTGAAGTTAATGACTTTATGAGAAATCATGAAATAATAAAATAAAACCAAAAGAATGGAAAAGATATTAATATTTCATTGGAAAAATGATTGGCTTGAAAAATAATTTTGAAAATATTGGTCTACTTCAATCCAGAAGTTTAACTATTGTGTGTCTATCCCAAAGCAATCTTTAAAAAAGGGAAAAGGACTAATAATATGCAAAAATATTTGTAGTAGCCCTTTTTGTCATGGCAAGGAATTGGAAATTGAATGGAGCCTATCAGTTGGGGAATGGCTGAATAAACTATCATATAATGGAATAGTATTGTTCTATTAGAAATGATGAGCAGGCTGATTTCAGAAAAGCCTGGAAAGACTTACATGAATTGATGCTAAGTGAAATAAGCAAAACTAAAAGAACATTGTACAGAGTAATATCAAGATTATGTGATAATCAGCTGTGATGGATTTGGCTCTTCTCAACAATGTGGTAAGTCAAGGTGATTCCAATAAACTTGGGATAGTAAATCTCATCTGCATCCAGAAAGAGAACTATGAATCAAAGCATAATATTTTCACCTTTTTGTTTGTTTGTTTGTTTGTTTCCTTCCTTAATTTTTTACATTTTGGTCTGATTTTTCTTATGCAACATGACAAATATAGAAATATGTTTAAGAATTGTACATATGTAACCTATATCAGATTACTTGCTCTCTTGGAAAGGGAGGAAAGGAGAAAATTTTGGAATACAAAATCTTACAAAAATGAATGTTGAAAACTATTTTTATATGATATTTGGGGGGAAAAGCACTATTGAAAATAAAAATAAATAAAAAAAAATTATTAGGAAGCCATGATAACAAAAGAGCCTAGACATCATCTTTCAAGAAATTATCAGAGAAAATGATCCTGATATTCTACAACTAGAAGATAAAATAGAAATGGAAAGAATTCACTAATCACCTCCTAAAAGATATTCCAAGATGAAAACCCCCAGGACTATCATAGACAAATTCTGGAGCTCCCCGATCAAGGAGAAGAAATTGCAAACATTCAGAAACAATTCAAGTATAGTAGAGCCACAGTCAGGGCAAAACCAGATTTAACAGCTTCTGGACTGATGGAATGGAGGGCTTAGAATGTGGTATTCCAGGGAGCAAAGGAATTAAGATTACCCAGGAATCACCTATGAAGAACATAATCCTTCAGGGAAAAGATGGATATTCAGTGAAATAGAGGACTTTCAAATATTTGTGATGAATAGAACAGAGCTGAAAAGAAAATTAAATTTTAAAATACAGGACTCAGGAGAAGAATTAAGGGGTAATTAGGAAAATTAGGAATCGGAAAGGACTTACTAAATTTATTCTGTTTATATTCCTATATGGGTGAATGATACTTTTAACTCATAAGAACTTTAACTAGGCCAGTTAAAAGGAGCATATATAGACAGACAGCATAGGTGTAAGTTGAATATGAAGGGATAATATCTAAAAAATTAAATTAAGGAGAGGAATGTACTAGGTAAAAAGGAAAAGGAGAGATAGAATAGCATAAATTATCTGTCATTAAAGAGGTAAGAAAAAAGTTTTACAGTGTAGGGGAAGGGAGAAAGGAGAGAGAGAATAGGTGAACTGTACTCTAATCAGAATTAGCTCAAAGAGGACATAACATACACACACTCATTGTGGATATATAATTTATCTTATCCTGCAGAAAAGAAGGAAGGGAAAACAATATAAGAAGTGGGGAGGATAATAGAAAAGAGAGCATATAAAGGGAGGAGTTGGTGAGGAAGAAAACACTTTTGAAGATGGACAGGGTGCAAGAAGAGAGAAAATAAAATAAAGAGGAAATACAATTAGTAATATTAATTGTGAAAAGAATTTTGAAGCAAGTTTCTTTGATGAAGAGCTCTTTTCTCAAACACATAGGTCATTGAGTCAAATTTATAAAAAATAGCTATTTCCTAATTGATAAATGATCAAAAGATAGGAATAGTTTTCAGATGAACAAATCAAGCTTATTTATATCCACATTAAAAAAGTTCTAACTCACTATTGATTGGAGAAATGAAAATTAAAACAATTCTAATGTATTATAGATTGGCTAATGGTCCAGAAAAAGGAAAATGATAAATGTTAGGAAAAATGAAACATTAATGCATTGATAATGGAATTGTGAACTTATTTAGTAATTCTGTAGAGCAGTTTGGAACTATACCAAAAGGGCTATAAAATTATTCATACCCTTTACCTAACAATACCACTATTAGGCATATATCCTAAAAGAGATTTTTAAAAAGGAAAAGGACCTATATGTATAAAAATATTTATGGCATCTCCTTTCTCAGGATAAAGATCTGGAAATTGAGGGGATGTTTATCAGTTGGGAAATGGTTGAAAAACTTGTGGTGTATAATTATGATGGAACACTATTGTTTTATGGAAAATTGACAGGATGCTTTCAGAAAAACTTGGAAAGTCTTTCATGAACTCATGAAAAGTAAAATGTGCAGAAAGTAATAGCAATGTTGTGGGGTGATCAACTGTGAATGACTGCTATTCTTAGCAATACAGTGATCCATAGCTATTCTGAAGGATTTATGATGAAAAATGTTATCCACACCCAAAGAAAGAACTGATTGTGTCTGAATCCAGATCAAAGAATACACGTTTTTTAAACTTTATTTTTCTTGAGAGTTTCTTGGGGGTGGAGGATAGTTATGTATCTATTTTCTTTTCTTTCTTCTTTTTTTTTTTTTTTGCAACATGATTTTCATGGAACTGTTTTGCATATTTTTGCATGTGCCTTCTCAATTGGGGGAATGGGAAAGGAAGAAGGGAGAGAATAAGGAACTCAAAGTTTTAAAAATTTAAGTTAAAATTGTTTTACAGGTAATTGGGAAAAATAAAATATTAAATTATGATAAAAATAAAATAAAATAAAATAATAATTAATACTCTTCCAAGGGAGGATGTTATGAGACTAATCAATTTATATCTAGTAAATACTTCCAAAATACTTGCACCATTTAGAATGTCAGCTGTTCTAACTTAGTGACTAGTTTTCCTCTTATTTTTGTATTGCTAGCTATTAATGCAGTCTCCTATACATTGTAAAGCCTCCTTGAATATTGATGGCAACATTTTTAATAGAAGAGTATGCATCTTCATTGTACCAATTTCAGGAACCAGTGGGCTTTTCTTTCCCCTTTCGAACATTGTACCTAAGAAATCAAACTGAAAAACTACATTCTTTGGAACTGAAAGAAAAAAAAAATCAATGTCCTTCAACACAATCTCTCACTTATTTAAAGGATACTCACATTGTCTCTTATGTTTGCCATGAATCATATATTAATTCCACTATTTTCTTGCATAGTATGGCTAGACCGAAAAACATCTGAGTAAAACAGCTCTCAAATGCCATATTATCCATTTGCTCCTCTCTCCAAACACACCCCCTTTATTCATAATAGCACTCTAAAGCTCCAAATACATTGTCAATTTGCCTCTCATACACATCCTTTCACTCATGCATTCCAGGGGGTCCTTGCTCACCTTTTGACATTTCTGAGAGTTAGATAGTAGAAAAGTTCCCTTGAAAGGTGACCTCCAAATGTATCTTTGAAAACTGAACTAAAATGATTAAATATTCCAGAACAGCAAAAAATGATGCTCCTTTAGTATGTATGACCACCTTTAATTTATCTTTGATTATAAGAGCCTCCTAAAATAGCACAGAATTATTGCTAATGATCATATAATTTGAAGAAGGTAGATTTAAGGCAGAGACATGACATAATGTGTAACATTCATTTTTTTTTCAAAATAGATCATATTGTGTATGTGTATATATCTATATCTATATTTATAGATATAGATATATACACACACTATATTGTATTTTATATATATACATATATAAAAAATACATATACTTCCCTATATGTACCCAAGTTATCATACCATCTCTGTTCTTAAGGAAGGAAATTATTTTAAATTAAAATAGAACTCTAATATATAGAATACATTGAAAAAAAGTCTCTGTCCCATTGTTGCTCCAATTATATATTGAGGAAGATCTGAACTTTGTATGGTAGAGTTGATGAACTCCGTGGGTGGGCTGTGGGAGGGCATTTAGCGGTGTAAAATATATTCAGTTTGTCAAAAACTATTTACAGGCCACTTTTAAAGAATCTGTAACACAAAGATGTCAGATTATATCTGTCAAAATTATTTTCTATCGACCTAAAATCCTCTGGGGATTGTACCAAATCCACATAATCTTACCAGGTGCTAATGTTTACATTAGGATTTCTGCAGCAGCAGATGTATGTATAAAAACACATACTGTCAGTCAGTTCCCCACTGGTACCACATCAGAAATGGCAACAGGGAGCAAAGGTCAGACTTCTGACATGCAGTCAGGAAAGCAATTTTCATATGAAAGCAATTTCCTAAGCAAAGCTTTGCACCCAAATGCCTGAACATATCCAAGTTTTTTGGAGTTCCATCTGTTCTTTCTTGTTTCACCTCTTTGGGGAAAAATAGGGGAAACTGGCTTCTGGGATGTCAAAATGTGTAAGCACAGCCTTCCTTCTTATTTGCATAAACAGGTTTGGGAAAAGACAGTAGGGAAGACATTCACTTGAGAAGCTGAATGTCAAATCCTGAGTGTGAGAATCTGCCATGTACCTAAGTAAGTTTCCAAAAAACTAGGGGAGAACATCACATGAATGAGTAAAAATTAAACAGAGGATGAAGTGGTGACAGCTTTGTCCCAGTAACACATTTATTCTAAAATAATACTTCAGAGTGTATCTCATATCTGTTCTGGTATAATTTTTAGAGTGGAGCAAAGAAAGATCCCCTGTGCAGATAAGAGACTGTCTGTTTCTGACAAAACCTTTTCTTTTCCCTCCACTTGATTTTGGTTGATGCAAGAGCTCCAAGAAAATTCTGAGTTAGCTTTTCAAATGCATTGTTCATTCCAGGTTTTTGAAGTTTATTTAGCTAATGGACATCAAGGATTAAGTCACTGAAGTTCTAAACAAAGTCAAGAAGGAGGCTCATGGAGTTTTTATTCCTCTTGGCTTGAGAATTCTCTTCCAAAGTAGGGATTTTGATTGAAATCTGAAAGATTAAACTGTTTGGAACTGTGAGCTTGCTTTCTTCAAACTTTAATCCAAGGGCCACCTCCTATAGGAAGTCCTTTCTGATTTACCCACTTTGTAAGCACTCTTTCTCACTTGAAAGTGGTTTGTATTACATTTGTTTGCTTACATGGAAGGAACGTTGATGGAAAGAGCCTTGGATATAAAGTTAGAAATCCTAGGTTCAATTTGTCTCTCCCATTTACAATGAGGGATCTAGGACAGATTGAGAAATATCTCTGTATGTCCAGAGACTCTATAGTGTGAGAGGGTTTAACTAGGTTGCCTCTAAGGTCCTCCTCAGCTCTAAATCTATGAATTCATGTTGTATTTCTCCAGCAGAATGAATCTAAGCTTCATAAGATCTCAGTCAGTTTGGTCTTTGTTTTCATATTAAATTGAATGTATATTCCAAAAACAAACTTCTTAAATACATACATTAAAATATATATATATATATGTGTGTGTGTGTGTGTGTGTATGTACATATATGTATTTATAGTTGACATTACAAATGGTTGAGGGGTACTTAGATAAACACTATTATAAGTAATTAAAAAGATCTACAATGTGAAGGATAACTTCCAAAAGTTGAAAAGTCAAGCTTATTACAATTTTCCTTTGACTTCCTTTTGTTCATTAGAACTCCTTTTCAGGAATTTGAAAACTGTTTAACCCATCTGCAAGCTGAAAGCATCTTTAAGCTTGGGGGTAGATTAATTTTCTAAACTTGTTTAGAACCAGAGCTGATCTCCTAGTCATGTGTTTACAAAATAGTTAGCTAATTATACTGAAAACATCTGACTTCAGTATATTAGAAAAGAAAGAGGCAGATTGGATTTAATTATTATAACTTATGAAATTATTACTAATTGTGACATTAAAAATTGTCAGAAATCCAAAACAAATGTTCTTGCTTTAACTCTAATTAATCCTGACTTTCTAGTTAATATTAATTACTCTATGTCAACAAGCTGAATGTTTCCCATATCTGATATAACTAATTAATTAGATATTAAGAGAATTTCAAATATTGAATATCCAATCAGAAAAGATCTGGAAGATAAATTTTCTTCAAATATTTTAAACTACAAAACCAGTGACTCTGAAATCAGAGCAGAGACCACTTAAATAGAAACAGAATATGCTAGCATTCTCCACTGACAAACACTTTACCTTACTGTATCACCACCAAAAATGAACAAAGTAAAAGCAATTTTAAAAAGGGCAACACAGAATAAAGAAATTAGAAAGTTTTGCTTGCTTTTTTTCATCATGTTAAAGCATTAGTATTTTTTCTACCTTTGACCTAGGGTTTGAACATACTTATTTTATTGCATTCACTAAAATTTTGCAGTGGAAAAAGTATAAATAATAAAAAAAAAAATAACTCAATTGTCAAGGATGAAAACTGTGTTTTTCATTTCTTTTGTACCAATCTACGGAGTTCTCCCTATAATGGGCATCTAAAAAATGTTGACTAACAGAATATTCAATTTTAACTGATTTCATCTAGTGTTGAGTCACTTTTTCTGAAAAGATTCATTCTAGTTCTAAATTTATGATCCTATGATTCTTGAATCTTCATGGAATTTAGCAGGTGTTATACATCCAGGTAAAGCTATTGCCATTACATTTTCTCCATCAATATTATGGATTCCATTGCAACTGAAAAAAAATTAGGGTAAGGCACTTACAGAAGAATGCCTTCTAATCTAACAAGGACCATGTGTGACCTTTCAACTGCCCCTTTTATTTCTACTACAAAACTTGAAGCTCATCTGCGTAAATCATCTTTCAGATAGAAAGTATTAGACTAAGTGTAGCTGTTCACCATGTAATTACTATTTTCCATAGCACCATGTATAATGTGATGAATGTTATTGCATAAACTCTCACGTAATTTGAAAATCATTATCTCCTGCACCACTTTTTCTTATGATCTACAATAATGAAGTAATGAAATGCAAAACCACCCTCTATATAAAACACTTAAAAATGCATTTTGTGATTTTAGTGATTCTACACCACACTTTTTAATCTGTTTAAGGAAATGATGAAATTTAACAGTAGGAAAACATCAAGGTCCTTAAACTGAATGACTTAATATCCTTTCAAGTTCTGTGGATTTGATATCAATACCAGATAATGTTATGATAAATTATGACCCAGAAACTGAGTCACAGCTAGGACTTTTCCCTCCTTCAATTGTTTTTCAGTGCATTCACTAGCAATTGAAAGTCCTGTTCTATTTGTTGACATTTGTTGCATGAAGACAGGATCATGTCTTAGTTCATCATATCTTCCTCAGTGCTAGTGCTGCACATACAGGTGACATTAAATAAATATTGATAAATTGAATGAAACAGATGGCTTCTAAGATTATTGTTAACTCTAAATCCAAAACTGACTAATAATATGTAGGATGGTTAATACTACATCCAGAAAAGTTAATCCTGTAAAAATTCAGTAAATCAGTTAAAAATAAATTGATCTCCTGCCATAATTCTAAAAAACAAATGACAAGTTTTGTTAAAAAGCAATAATGTTAATGATTAAAGATGGAAGGGAGAATAACCTTCAGCAAAGTTAATTCTGTGATTCCTAAGGATCCTTATGAAGAACGTGAATAAGAAATTTTACCCCAAAGTTACCCAGCCAGTTTCATCATCTAGAATGGCATTACCTGATCAAATCTTTGCTGCTGCTGCTGGTACTGAGAAAAGGTATTATGTGAAGAGGCTATTTCATCTCTCTCAAATTGTTTCTTCACCCTGGCTAAGCCACCTGGCACTGTTCGAGTCTCAGACTCCTCCATCATCTAAAGTGACATAGGAAAAAAGAAAAGAAAAAAAAAGTTAAAAATCTTGGTTTTGGAAGGAGTTCTCATCCTTTGTCTCCCCCTCCCATCCAGAAGATGGTAGAATCAGTCCATGATTCCATCAATGTAGGAAACAGATTGATAGCTCATGTGTAATTTAGAGGGGGAAAAATACTTTTTTTTTTATTTTTGAGAGGCAGTTAGGGATAAATGACTTGCTCAGCGTCATGCAGCTAGAAAGCAGTAAGTATTAGAAGCTGCATTTGAACTCAGGTTGTCATCATTCAAGGGCCTGTATTCTATCTATTCCACCCTTTAACTTCCCTTACATGCCTATGATCATACTGCAAATGTGATTCCAAGACTAATTATCCACTTTTCCACTAGTGCTTCTTCATTTTATTAGGTGATACCAATTATTGATGGGTTGTATTAAAATATTCCATAAGTTCATAGCCTCTTATTTAAGGCACTGATTGAAGTAGCTTCCCTGCAATGCTTTTCTCATTTATCAAGATATTTGATAGTCAAAGGAATGCTTAGAATATTTAGTTGGTGCTCCATAGGATACATTTTAATGTATCTGGATGAATATTAGGACCTGTTAGAAAACATTCTAATAGTAGTACACAAACTGGTAGATATAAGAATAATTGATTTAATTATAAAACTAATCCTCAGTGAGGTTGTCATCAAAGTCCCAAACATCTGTACAGGCAGTACATTATCCAAATTAGTTATTAAAACTTTGCTGACTCATTATGACATTAGTATCTGATTCATTTGAAAGATTGAAGACTGATAAATATTAACAGCCTTTTGAATTCCAGTCTCCCCTACATGGTAAAAGAATAAAAAGATACAGGGGTTACTGTGCCCCATGACGAGGCACTTCAAAGTCCATCACCATTCTCTTTTCTCTTGACAATATTTCATCCACTTCCAATGAAGCAGCTTGTGACAGGATTATAGTGGTTAGATGGCTACCTCTATTGGTGGCACTTTCAAGAACACCATAGAAATATTGGCTTGCTAGGGAATCCTTATTTAAACAGCCTTAGAAGACTAAGAGAATCCAAAAAATGAGTTGGTGATTTTGATCTGTGGGATTTTTCATTTATCACCTTTAAGGGCAAAATGTTTTCTCTGTCCTAGAATGTATTATGATTTTCAGAATGTATTATAATAAATCCTAAATAGGTCATGTTATATTTCCTGAAGGCCAATGAGATCTTGTACATAACGATCAAGCAACCTCAAATGGGAGCTAAGAGTACCAAAACAGAATAGAGACATCCACACTGGATATAGAATCAGTGCACACAAGTTTCTCCACATCTTAAAATCTGCCAGTGTAAATTAGAATCAGTGTATGGCAAACACATTCTGGTACTCTGAAGCAGGGGGAAAAAACGCTGAAAAGTTATGAGAGCATACATGATATATTTAAATCATTGGGTTCACCTGTATTCACACAAGAGAATAACTTGATGTGTTTTCAGTGTAAAAATTTGGAGTGGTATTATTCCTCATTCAGCAGATGGTCCACTAAAGGGATTGCTCACATTCACTTCAATTTCAATATCCTTATGAAGACCAATGTAAGACCATGGATTTAGAGCTAAGAAAACCCTTTCAGGTCATTAGGCATTCAAAAGGTTGAGTGGCTCAGACTTACACTATCAGTAAATATCTCAGATATGTGTTGAACCCAAGATTTCTTAATGCCAGGACCTGTGTCCTATTCATAGTACCAGGCTGCACTGAACACTGTACCAAGAACACATATACCATTTCTCTCTTTCCAATGTGCTCAGCTTTGTCTTTGCCCTCTGATTTACTCTCTTTTCTCCTGTGTATGGATGTGAGTCTGGTAATATTTGTTAGGAGAATACTAAAACTTCTCTATCCCTTGTCACCCTTGCACAATCACTAACATAAGCATTCAGTATGATCCTGTTCCCTCCTTTAAAATTCAAGGCCTTTATAAAAGTAAGGTTTTTGGCCAAATAATTGACATTACTTAGCCTTAAAATGAAATTTACCTGAAAACTGACATTTCGCCAATAATTAGCATATATTATTTATCTATTTTGATCTATGTAAAAACCATTGTTTGTACCAAGAGGCCTAGCCCAACATTCTATCTACTCTATTAGTTTTTGTTTTAAAAAAAAGTGTTGCTGGTGCTACTTAATATGCACAATAAAGTAATGAAAAAATTGCAGGCCATTTTTAATACACTGGTATGGGGCCAAGAAAGTGGTGAAAAAAAATAAGGCCTTTTGGATTTATATGCCAAAAGGCTATTTTTCTCAACCTCCATCCCAACCAACCTGGGTATATTACATACCTATAACATAAATATATTACATTGAACAAATCAACTTGAATATTATAATAAGAATTCTATTATTTTCAATAACTACAAGTGGTTATAACTACACAAGTCACAAGCAAATTGATCAGGTGAGTTCAACTAGTGACTAAGCATTCTCTCATGGAAAAAAAAAATTGTCAGGGAATTTGAGTTGTGGAGCAAGCAGATTATCTTTCCAATAACAAAATGGAATTGAAAAGCAACTACTCATATTTCCTTCCAATAGCATTCTGCTTAGGAATTAGGGTATTTATATTCCCCTTTCCCTGCACTAAAAAGTACAAAAAAGTATAAACCTCAATAACTTAAAAAAAAAAACAAAAAAACCAGAACTCTGGTCCATGTGATGATTGTCCTTGATTCCAGAACATTGATAACTAATTCCCAACTCTCTGATAAGAAGGTGAACTAACATACAGAATAAGATACATTTTTAGAAGTGACTATTATGAAAACTTGTTTTGTTTAATTCTACTTATTTGCTACAAGGAAGGTATCTACTCCTCCACTCCCCCGTTTCTTTGGGAGGAATAAAAGATAGGGGAAAAATAAATCCTTGATAATTTTTAAAAATTAATTTAACAACAATAACAGGACAGAAGCTATACTTGTGATTTTATTGATAATGGGAACTTACTGTTTCAGAAATTTCTTTAATTAGAGCAGATTGGCATCTTCTCCACAATTTATAACTTTTTGGAGAGTTGCCTGGAAAGCACTGGGAGACTTAATGACCAGCTAATATCTAGTAGAAGCAAGATTTTAATTCAGGTCTTCTGAGCTTTATGTTTGGCTGCTTTATCTATTACAGAACAATGCTTCTGTGCATTTACACTTGTCAATAAATACACTCATACGTCAAATCATCTGCACTTGATAATAGTGCTGTACTTTGCATTTCAAAATTAAGTTTTTGAGCCATTATCAGTAAAACTTATGGGATCATATAGCTGCAGTTGGATGAGGTATCAGGTTGTCTAGTCCATTTTACTTTAAAAAATTCTAGAAAGCTAAGTAATTTGTTCAAGGTCATATAGAAGTAAAAGGTTCAATTTGAACCCAGATCTTCAAGCTCATAGTCAGTGCTCTTCCTCCTATATCGTGTTGCTTAGGATTTCAGTTATTATTTCCAACAGTAATTATGATTTTGATCTGATTTAATTATATTTTAATAGCCAATCTGTTTTGTAATTAATAATACATATTTACAATATGATTGGTCTCTAATAGAAGGCTATAAGACAGAATTACACTGACTTTCCCACATGAGGATTCTACAAACGCTTTATTTAGTGAGCTACACTATCAGGGTTTAAGGCTAATTAATCTATGCCTTCTCCCCACTTTCTCTCTTTCTCCCTCTTTGGTGATTTCAATTTGCTTCTTTCCATTTAGTGATAATTTTGAAAATGGCAATGTCACTTTGCTAAAAGCATTTTATTTCACTTTTCAGTCATTGAAGAGGTCCTTATTAGGGGGTTTCCACTACAACTCTTCAAAATTAAGAGACCATTCACATATTTGGGAAAAGTTGGATATAATTTATTTCTTCAACTACACTTCAGAAATAAGTAAGCCCTGTGAACAGACTGATTTGTTGTCTGCATTGTGATATTCTAAGAAGCTAATGCTCAGGAGATGACACAGCTAATTAACTACATTTAGCTCTATGCTAATTCACTAACTGTAAAGTTTCTGTGAGAGTCTGATTTTGAAAAGATACAAGATACAAGACGAGAAAAGGAAAGGCCCAGTACTAAGTAGATTTTACTTGATGAAAAAAGAATAAAGGTCTAGTATTAAGCAGTTACCACCTACAATCATAGCAAACAATAATCCATATCAATTGAATAGTTAGATGCAAATTAATGGGAGGATGGAATCACTAACATTTTACACAGTTTTTATCAATGATATGTTAAGTCTAACACAAATCTATATTTAAATGTAGCCAGAAAAAAACAACTGATATGGACCACCACAACAGTCTAATGGGAAATGGATTAAGAAAGAGACGGTTGGGGAATATGACATTTGAATTCTGTTTAAATAGAGTAGCATGACTATTTTCACTATTAGTTATGATTTAATACAGTCTGGTTTATATGGAACTTCTTAAGCAACTGTTTTCTCCAGAAATGGTTTTTGAATCTCTGACAAAGAATAAATCTTTTTCAGAAAAAAATAATGTTTATGGTGTTGGTAGATTCTTCTATTGAATTTACTAAAGACTATCTGTGGGTACCAATTAACTTGTGGAATCTGAGGGAAGGTTTTTTATCAATACTTACATTTTATTATTAGCAAATTTTTTTCTCCAGCTGTCATTTGAGCTACATGTATATATAGGGTCAGAGAGGGGGAAACAGATTTCATGTTTTATTATCTCATTTTTCTGTCAATTCTCTACCAAAGAGGATTATCATACAATCATAGAGATTTGGAAAGGACCTTAAAAGTTAATTTTTGTCAAATTACTACAAACCAACTCAGATAACATACGATATTAGAATAATTCTTCTTACTATTTCCATTTGAAACTCTCACAAAATGAAGAGAATGAGGCTAAAATCCATACAACACAACTGAGATATTTTAGGCTAAAGCTTCTTAAACTATGGGTCATGACCCCATGTGAAATCATTTAACTGAATATGGTGATCATGAAATTATGATTTATTATCAGTAAATATTTGATTTTTATATCTATATATCCAGGGTCATATAAAAATTTCTCAGACAAAAATGATTCATGAATAGAAAAAGTTTAAGAAGCCTTTTTAAGACATTATGAGAAAAACATATCTGAGGCATTCAATAGTGTCCTAGGAATTCTATAAGGGTTAATTTACCTCAGATAGTTGCTTACATAAAACCAGAATATAAATTTACTTTAAAAAGAAGCTTTTCCTGATATTCCCATTTGTCAGTCCTCCCAGAAACCCAGAAATTATTTTATATGGATTTTGTATTTATCTATATGTGTAAATGTTGTTTCCCCTAGTGGGCACAAGACTTATTTAATTTTGGTTTTTTATTTTGGGTATCTAGCTCTTCTTGAATTGAATAAACATCCTTCTGTTATAGGATGGTAGCATCATAAATTTAGATCTAGCTGAGAGGAGTCTTAGAGGCCATCACATGTAACCCACTCACCTTAAGAGATCAGGAAACTGAGTCTCAGAGAGGTGATATGACTTGTCCACAAAGCTAGTCACTATCTGAGGCAGGATTTGAATTTTGATCTTCTGAATCTAAATTTAGTCATCTCTAGCCAAATACATTTGGATTACTATAGAAATAGGTGATCCATAGTTTTCCTAGCATTAGTTTGCCCTATGACAATTCCTGCCTTGTTCTCAGTGGGCCAGAGGTCTCCCTGTCCAATCTTTACTAAAGTCAGTAGTTACCAAATAGCTGCTTGCTAATTGATTATTTTCTCCCCAAAGATTAGAACATTAACTTTTAGTAATTTCATCATTATCCAGCAGGGGGTGCTATCTAAGCAGTCTGTCAAAAGGCAAAGGCCAATTACTTAATGGACAATTTAAGAATTGCAGTAATTTAATGTCTAAAACATCCACTCATAAAAATATATTATCTTTTAATGCAAAGATAGCAAAAATAAATTTCATTCAGAGCTATAATATTGTTAATAGGTTTGACATGTTCAATATCTATTTTGGAAACAAATTATAAGAAGAATGCTAAGGGCTGATATAAAAAATAATATCCCTTTGATGAGTAAATATGTTACTTTCCCTTCTCCCCCAATTAAAGATACATTTAATACTTAAAAATATTCTGGCATGTTGAATGTATGATTTTGCTCATTCTGACAACATAATTATAAAACAATATCCACTTTTCTCATTATTCTGTCATTCTGCTCTTGTTAAAATGCCACTTGTGTCAACTCCCTTAGAATGAGCGTCCAGCAAGGATGCGGCCTATAGCATCTTTTGTAATATAATTTTATTAGCCATTGGTTCTAAATATTGGTGGTAGCACTGAATCCCATAGTTTGCTATGATCATAATTGGTTTAGCAGAGTACCTAAATTGCTAATCTTTCTCATTTCTATGTTGATTAAGCTACTCCTAATGGATTTCATGCATAAAGAGAAAAGCAAAAGAAATTGTACTTCTAGAGAATTTAAATGAAATCTCTTTGAGACCACCTGGGGTACTATATAAACCCAAATTATTAAAATTGGAAATGAATCCCTCACTTCCCTAACTAGAGCATTTATCATGAAGCCATGCTTGTATATTACTAGAGGTTACAAAAGTAAAGTAAAAAAAAAAAAAAAAAAAAAAAAAAAAAAAAAAAAAAAAAAGCATTAGATTTGAGTCTTAGATCTGAGTTCAAATTTTATCTCTACTACTTATAATCTATTTGTGTGATCTTGACAAGTCAACTCATCTCTCCCAGCTTTACCTTTCTCATAAGTAAGATACAGAGGTTGGCCTTGGGGAATTCTAAGATCTAAATCTGCATTGATGTTCCTATGATCCTATTCCTGTATTATAAATGCAAAGAAAAATGGAGTAAGTCCTTACATTAGCAGAGAAGCTGCTGCTGCTGCTGCAGTCACCCCTGGAAACAGCTGCTTGATACATCGCCATCCGTTCCTTTAGTGATACAGCCTCTTGGAAATCCAGTGGCCCACAGTTAGCACTATTGTCTTCTGCAAACCCACTCACAGGCTTGTTAGGACCATCAGCAGCTAAAAACAAATGCAAAACACTCAGAGATGTGGCAGGTTTTGAAAATAAAACAGTATCACCTTCCAAACAAAGACGAAATGTAAGGTAATTGGTCTACTAAACCAGAATGAAGTAATTTAACGACATTTATAGTGTTTCACAAGCACTTTGATGTCTCTTCCAAGTTTTTACACACAAACAATGCTACTTCAGCATATGCTAGTTTACTAATAAAAAGGATTCATCTCTTTCTCATGGGATTATTCTGAAGGGAGCTGCAGATAGGGCAATATGTAAAAGGATGCTGAATTTCAGCATGATCTTAAAATTTATCTTGATTAAATTTTTCCTTAATATTTTCCATGCTAGAGTTACACACATCTAAATCTGGGATACTGTGTAAGTTGATTAATGATGGTGAATCATTTTGTTCATAAATGAAAGCACTTCATAAAACAAACACTGGCATTATTTAAAACAATTTTACCATTTACTAATTTCACAGTCTACTTAATTTCTCTACTGTTATCTTCCACGGATCCAGGGTGAAAAGTTTATATACATGATGGCAAAATGAGGTTGAACAAAAGACTGGAGAATTCTCACCCATAAATCTCAAATCTGTGTGACTCCCAAACTGAGATATCTATGTCACTTGTTTGTCATTTAACAATTCCTGTAGTCCTACTACTGCACATTTCTCATATTATAATACACCACGCAGAAATTTTCCCCTACTATGTGGTCCTAAGAATAATTGTGATGTAGTGAATAGAGAATCTGTGTTAGCCTAGGCAAACACCTTAACTCCTCAGTGCTTTCAACTCTCTAAGATTAAGAAGAAAATGCCAATAGTAATGGGAGTCATTTTCTCACAAAAAAATTTCCCTCTGCAATCATTGGTCTGCTTCTTTTTATTGTGGACTGCTGGATTTTTTTCTTAAATTTATTTGTTTACTTGCATATGCATATGTGTGTGTGTGTGTATTTTAGTCAAGAGTCCTCAAAAATATTTTTCCACATGGAATTTGGAGGAGTGGGGGAAAGATCTATATAACAGCAGACTTGTAAGGAGATACCCAGGATTCTCGGTAGATAGGATAGAAGGTAAAAGCTAGAAGATCTTAGATGGTATTAGCATAGCAGATAGAAATTAATATTTGTTTTTTTCTGCAAATCACTAGAGGGAACAGAATTAGTGATTTTATCCAAGTTGTATAAACAACTAAACTGCTGGGATAGAGTAGGGGGAGGTCAGAAACTCACTTCTAACACAAATTGGTTACATGATCTTGAACTGATGATCTCCTTTCCATGCCCCTCCTTGAAAGTTATCTCATATGATGAGTGCTAATTTTTTTTCTTTTTTAGAGAAGCATTTTTAAAAAGTCAACATAACTGATAAATACATCAGCAAAGTCCAAAACCATGGGAAATGTATGACTACTGTCCAACCTCCACTAAGAAGTGAGTTGGGGATATCTTCTAGTATCTCTTTATTTGAGTCTGTCTTGGTCATTATAATTTTGTAACATTTGCTGGTTTTTTTTTTTTTTTTGGTGTTTCCTTATAACATTGATTATTGCCATTTGTGGGGCTTATTTTTTTTTATCATTTTGCAAGATATGAAGTAAAATTCCAGATCAAACAAGATCCCTTATCATCAGTGATTTTAAGCACTTTTTTCATGTGATTGTGAATATTTTGCAATTCTTTTGATAATTGTTTCTTTGTGTTCTTGAATCATTTATCTACTGGGGAATGGGTATTACTTTGTATGTATGTATATATAACATATATGTGCACATATACACATCTATCTATATAATGTGGACATATATGTATATATGCATAAGTATGTATGTATTTGTTTATATATCTTTGATACCAAATCTTCATCAGAGAAATTTGATACAAAGATTATTTTTCTTATTCAATCACTTCCTTTCTTATCCTCAGTGTGTTAATGTTTCTGTGCAGAAGGTCATCAAAGTTATCAATATGTTTTTCTTTTGTGGTTGACTCTATCTCTTGCTTAGTTAAGAATACATTTCTTACCCATACCTGTGAGGGATGTATTATCTGTTTCTCTTCTTATTTTTTATAATATGATTTTTATATTAAGGTCACATATTGATTTATAACTTATTGTGCATATGATATGAGGTTTTGGTCTAAACCTAATTTCTGCCACACTGCTATCCAGTTTCCCCTGAAGATTTTTTTTTTAATCAAAGACTTTTCCCTAGTTAGAAAACTGATGTTTTCCAATTTATCAAAAATTGGGATACTGAGTTCTATTGTTTCTACATTTTCTTCTAGGTTTTTCCATTGATATCTCTTTAACTGTACAAATGGTTTTGATGACTGCTAGTAGGTTGAAGTCTAAAAGTGCTTTTCTCTCTTAATTCTTACTTCTTTTTATTATCTCTCCTGAAATTCTAGATTTTGTTTTTCCCAAATAAATTTTGTTACTTTTATTAAATGAAGTATTCTTTTAATAATTTGATTAACAGAATTAAAACTATAAATTGATTTTGGTAGGATTGTCATTTTTATTATATTAGTACAACCTAGCACCTACTTCATTTGTTCTGTAAAGAGCATTGTATAATTTCATCTATACAAATCTTTTGCATACTTTGGGAGATTTTCCTCTAGTTATTTTATGCATTCTTAATTTTTTGTAATGGGATTCCCTTTTTTTATTATTGCATTTTGTGGTTTGTTATTATTATATAGAAATATTGTTGATTTTTGAGGATTTATTTTTGAAGCCTACAACTACATCAAAGCTATTAATTGTCTCAATTAATTTCACTGCTAATTCCCTGAAGTTTTCCAAGTAAATCATCATATCATCAGCAAATAGGAATTGTTTTATATCCAGCTTATCTATCTTTATATCTTAAATCATTTTTTCTTGTCTTATTACTATTGCTGCATTTCCAGAATCATGTGAAATAACACTGGAAAGAACAAGGTATTCTTGCTTCACTCCTTTATTTACTAGAAAAGATTGTAGTATATTCTTATTGCACTTGATGTTTTGTTTTTAGTTTTAGATAGACATTTCCTATGATTCTTTTAAAGCCCCCTCTAAGCCTATACTTTGTAAGGTGTTTAGCATAAAAAATTATTTAGATTAGAAACATTGGGATGTTTAGGTTTTTAATATGACTAAATATATTTATTGTTTTCCTAGAATTAAGTTTGGGTAGCATAAATATCATTTGATCATAATAAATGATATCTTGGATAAATCACTCTAATTTATTTAATAGGATTTTAAATTGTTGAAGTTCATTAAATTTCACTCAATGATATTGGCTTATAGTTTTCTTTTTGTGGTTTATCTTTTCCTGGTTTAGGTATTAAAACTATATGTGAATAATAAAAGAATTCTAGTAATATTCAATATTTGAGAATAATTTAAGTATGTTAACTAACTCTTCTTTAAAAGTTTAATAGAATTCTCTTGTGAATCCATCAGGTTCAGGAGTTTTTTCATTGGTATTTCTTTTAAAGCTAGATTTATTTCCTTTTTTTGAGATTGGATTATTGTAAGATCTCTATCTGTTCTAGAAACTTGGGTATTTTATATTTTTGAAGCTATTCCATTTAGCATCAGGCCCTTATCTCTCTTCACCCATAATAACATTCATCAGTAGGACAACCCCCCAGAAAAAAATAAGATCTCGTTCCTTTCCTTCTCTGTTAGGATTACTAAGTGAGAACTGAGGTTGTCTGGACAGTGACAAGGTGAGAATTCAGGTTTTCTGGACAATTACAAGGTGAGAACTCAGGTTGACTTGATAGAGGGGGCAAGCTCATTGGCTGGGGTGGTTCTTCCCAGAAGCCCTTGCATTATCCCACGCCCATTCTCTGGGAGAATAAAAGAGAGGACTCTCAGAGAAAGAAGAAGACTCTCTGCATTACATCAGGCCTGACGGGGCTCTCTGCAGGAAGGGAAGTCACTTCTAAGGACAAGAGTTAACAGCAACTGCCTGGAGACAACGGTTCTCTACAGGAAGAAGAATCTGTCGGAGAGATTTGAGTAAAAGACACAGCAGATCTCTTCCCAGAGAGCGATCCAGCAGCTTCTGGAGACGACAGCTCGCAACAATTGGCGCCCCAACGTGGGGCAAGGACTTTTGCTTATCCTGACAAGAGGAGCTAGACCAGACCTTCGCAATTTGGCGCCCGAACAGGGACAGACACAGTCCTGATTCCAGTGGAAAAGCTTCTGATCTAGATCTCAGTCTCTCTGACCCAGAACCGTGAGTAAAGAGGAAACTTTGTTAAAGATTAAGTGAGTGTGCTAATAGATAAATAAGGAACTTAACTTGTTAAGGCCAAACCAGGAATCTCTTATAGTGAAATGGGGCAAACACCTTCTGTTCAAGGAAAATGTTTAGAGAGCATCATCAAGGTTATGAAAAGCCAAGGATTGATTATAATTTTAGAGGAGATTACTGAACTTTTAAGAACTGTGAAGGTCATATGTCCTTCTTTTTCTCTGGAAGAAGAATTGGATCCAGATGAGTGGAAATTAGTAGGAGAGCAATTAGGTGAACAGTACAATTACCTTTGTGACATTTTACCCTTTGGTTCCAGACCAAACTCAGTTTCCAAAGATACAATTCATACCTATAATTTAATCCAAATGGCTTTAAAAAATGTTATTCTAAAGGAAGAGATGAAGGAGCAAAATGGGGAGGTGTCAACTAAACTAGGTGAAAAGAATGAATCAGATAACAATGAAGTTAAGTACAATTCTGAGCAACAGCAACAGGAGCACCTCCCATCTCCTCCCTCAATTAACCCTTCAGAGGTGGAGGAAGAAGGAGGAGGGGAAGAGACAGAAACTCAAACAGAATCTCCTGTGAAGCAGCCTAAGCCTATGACAAGATTAGAAAAAGCATTGGTTAAAGCTAAGAGAGAAGGACAGGATATAAGTGATTTTATACATGCATATCCTGTGATTGAAAATATTGACTCTGTAGGTAAAAAAAGGAGAAGATATGCACCTTTAGATTTGAATAAAATTAAGGATTTGAAAAAAGGTTGTACCCTTTATGGGGCTACATCAGCTTATGTTAAAATGTTACTAGATGGTTTGTCTTATGAAGTCCTAACCCCGAATGATTGGAAATCCATAGCAAGGATATGCCTGGAACCTGGAGAAAATTTATTATGGCTTTCGGAATTTCATGAATTATGTAAAATTCAAGTCAGATGCAATTTGGAAATAGGAGTTAACACACAATTCACTTTTGAGCACTTGGCTGGTGAAGGTCGGTATGGAGAGAATTCAGAACAGATTAATTATACCATGACAATATATGAGCAAATTGCTAAGGCTGCAATAAAAGCTTGGGGTGTCCTTCCTGGACAGAAAGATCGTGGAGAGGCTTTCACTAAAATACAGCAAGGTCCCAATGAACCTTTTGCAGATTTTGTGGGACGTTTGCAAACTGCTGTCAAAAGAACTATTGGAGAAAATTCAGCTACAGAAATAATGACCAGACATCTGGCTAAGGAAAATGCCAATGAGATTTGCAAAAGAATTATATGGGGATTAGACAAAGATGCTCCTTTAGAGGAGATCATAAGACGCTGTGCTACAGTGGAAACAAATGCTTTTTACACCCGGACAATGATGAATGTGGAAAGGCAGGGTCCCTCCTGGCAAGGGACTTCTAGAGAAACTCGGCGATGTTTTCAATGTGGAAAAATTGGACATCTAAGAGCTCAGTGTAGGTATGGAGATACAGTGAGAAGACAGGGTGAAAGAAGACCTAAAACCCCATGTCCAAAATGCAACAGAGGACTCCATTGGGCATCAGAGTGTAGAATAATTCAGGGAAATGGGATGAGGGGCCCAGGTCCAGGGCCCCTGGCAAAAAAGACTTGGGGCATGATGGCAGCTGATGTTACACCCAAAGAACCTTTAGAAGGCCAGGACTCTGATTTAATCAATCAGCAGAGAAGCAATCACATGGCAGAAAGGGATTACCTGATAAGTCAGTCAAAAGGCAATCAGATTGCAAAAATGGATTACACTTGGGGAGAATACAGGCCTTTTAAACCAACAGGGCTGTGCCCAGTGCAAACAACTCCAATGTAATTGTCAGATGATGAGAAGAGATTTAGAAAGTGGTAAATAGAAGGAAATTAGATAGGTTAACTGCCTGGGAGAGAGGGTTTGCTTGTATTTCTTCAGCAGGAGAAGGAATCAGATGGGTGCCAACGAGTCATATTCGCCTTGTCCATCAGAGAGAGACAGAAAAAGAGAAAGACCTCAAAATAAAGGAGAAGATCTAAGAAACATCTGACACTGAAAGAGCATGGATAATAAGAAGACTGTTAAAGAACTTTAAAACCAGCAGGAATCATTGGACTTCCTCACATAAGATGAGACTAATGGACAATGGACTTATGGACATTTATAAATTTTCAATTTATGATTATGTTATATACTTCTAGCATGTGTTATGTTACTATGTTACTATATGCTTATGTAATTTATGTAATTATCTGTAATACTTCCCATATTGATGGATTTATGTTTCAAGGTCATGACTGTCCTATGTTCTAAATCAAAAGAAAGGGGGAGATGTTAGGATTACTAAGTGAGAACTGAGGTTGTCTGGACAGTGACAAGGTGAGAATTCAGGTTTTCTGGACAATTACAAGGTGAGAACTCAGGTTGACTTGATAGAGGGGGCAAGCTCATTGGCTGGGGTGGTTCTTCCCAGAAGCCCTTGCATTATCCCACGCCCATTCTCTGGGAGAATAAAAGAGAGGACTCTCAGAGAAAGAAGAAGACTCTCTGCATTACATCAGGCCTGACGGGGCTCTCTGCAGGAAGGGAAGTCACTTCTAAGGACAAGAGTTAACAGCAACTGCCTGGAGACAACGGTTCTCTACAGGAAGAAGAATCTGTCGGAGAGATTTGAGTAAAAGACACAGCAGATCTCTTCCCAGAGAGCGATCCAGCAGCTTCTGGAGACGACAGCTCGCAACACTTCTCCTTTTCAATTTTCATCCCCCTTCTTCCTCACCCATTCCCCAATAGGCTCTGCTCTTTCTGAGGACTGTGAGGTCATTTTTTCTTCATTGCTAGTCCTTGATTTTATCTTGATCTATCTCTCACTCCTCTCTAGTTCCTTTTTCTCTTCCCTCCTATTCTTGTACCTTGCAGTCCCACAAAAGAAGCATTCATTTGTAGGCAGGGTGCCACAAAGTTCTGTCCATAATGATCCCATTTTTCTTCTTCACTGTTTCCTCTACCAGATTTCTGCATGCAACCCCATTTCCTTGTGTATTTTTATAAGTCTCTTACTGTTTATTTTTTGTAACTTTGCTGTTGTTGCTATTTGCATATATTCACTTCTGCATTTCTCCTATTGGGGTTTCCAAGTAGTAAATAATCTTTCCATTTAGGTTTTCTTTCTAAAAACATTTTAAACTCTTCATTATGACTGAATGTCCATCTTTTGTCTGTATGATGAAGCTCAGATTTTCAAGAGAGTTGGGCTGCATCCTAGAGCTCCAGTGTTCTTCAGAACACATTACTACTATCCCTCCTCACTTTTATCTAGTAGGTATAGAGGAGTCCTGCTTTATTTTAATGGCTTTCCTTTGTATTTTAAGGTCTTCCTCCTGATGATTTGCATAACTTGTTGTTTCTGAATTGAATTGTTAAATTTAAGCACTATAAGCCTTGGAGTTTGAAGCATTAGATTTTTTTTTTTCCAGAGCCAATCTGTGAATTTTTTCAACTATAATTTCATTTTCTACGCACAAAAGTTCTGGGTAGATCTCTTCTGGTATTTCCTTTATTGTGGTGTTAGACTTTGTAGTCTTGTCCTGTTCCTCTGGAAGTCTTAATTTCTTAGGTTTTCTCTATGCATCTTGTCTTAGAGATCCATATTTTTGTTTGCATATTAAATATTTTCTTTTAAAATTCTTGCTTTTGGCTTCTCTTCTAGGTCGTCTTTCACTTCTGGAATTTACATTCCCAATATCCAGATTTTTTTTTTTTTTTTTTGGTGAGACTTGTCATTGCAGATTTTAGTTTTCCTACTTTGCTCATTAGTTTTTTGCCATAAAGGACATAAATTCTGCTTTCATAATTCTCATTTCACTTTTAAACTATTTAGAAATAGTTTGTTGTGGTTCCATGTTCTAAAATTCCATAGAGTCCTCTGTCTCATTAAATGTGGGACTTTTCCTTCATTTTGCTATATTTATTCATAGATGCCTGAACTCATTTAATATATCTGGAGGCTATATTTCTTTCTGTTGTAACTGTTTTCTGTTACTCTATCTGTATATGTTCAATATCTTTGAGATTTCTTCTCTGTGGAATTCTTGGTGTTTTCAATCTCTTCCCCTTCAAACCTTAATTTCCTTATCCCTCACTTTTGAATCTTTCTCCTCTGATTGCAGTTTCCAAATAGGCAATTCACAGTTTCCCCAGACTAGGTCTCCATATCAACTGATTTTTGGGTGTTCATAACTGACTCCAGCTGGATGCTGTGCACTTTCCTCAGGCTATGTCCAGACCTGGTTAGCTGCTCCATTCCCTCTTCTCCCTAGTTCCCTGGCCTGATACCAATAGTTCAGAGCCTGTTGGAACTGGCAGCTCAGAGCCTGCTTTTTCTGACACTGGCAGAAGCACCAGTGCATTCTGATTCAGCCTCTGGCAGGCTTTTACTCTTGAAGTGTTGTGGCCAAACAGGCTATTGAGGTCTTAGAAAACTTCTGCAGTCTGGAGCTGGATCTCTATGGCACTGGAAATCGAGATGAGGAAGGGGAATTGCAGAATTTTTTTTCTAACATAAGCCTGTATCCTGTCCTTGAATCTGCTAGGGCAGTCTCATTGCCAGTAGTCTAGGAGATAGAGAAAGGGAGCTGGATGAGCTCAGGATCAGTGAGCATCAGTTTCTGGTTTTGGAGTGGTTTTTTTTTTTAACCTTTAGGGTATTGGATATTCTAGATAATCATAACAGTTGATGTTCCTTTATCTTTAAAGCATATAACTTCTGTTTCAGAGAGGTTTGAAAGATTATGGGGATTGGAAAGAAAATATCTAGTCTACCATCTTGTTGCTCACATCCACAGTAGAACTTTTAAAAAATCAGATATTTTCTTTTTTTTCTATTAATTTTATTTAAATTTTATAATTATGACATTTTTTGACAGTACATATGCATAGGTAATTTTTTTTACAACATTATCCCTTGTACTCCCTTCTGTTCTGAATTTTCTCCTCCTTCCCTCCACCCCCTCCCCTAGATGGCAGGCATTCCCATACATATTAATTATGTTATAGTATATCCTAGGTATAATATATATGTGCAGAACCGAATTTTGTTGTTGTTGTTATTGTTGCAAAGGAAGAATTAGATTTGGAAGGTAAAAATAACCTGGGGAGAAAAACAAAAAATGCTAACAGTTTACACTCATTTCCCAGTGTTCCTTTTCTGGATGTAGCTGATTCTGTCCATCATTGATCAATTGGAATTGGATTAGCTCTTCTCTATGTTGAAGATAACCACTTCCATCAGAATACATCCTCATACAGTATCATTGTTGAAGTATATAATGATCCCCTAGTTCTGCTCATTTCACTCAGCATTAGTTGATGTAAGTCTCTCCAATCCTCTCTGTATTCATCCTGCTGGTCATTTTTTACAGAAAAATAATATTCCATAACATTCATATACCATAATTTACCCAACCATTCTCCAATTGATGGACATCCATTCATCTTCCAGCTTCTAGCCACTACCAAAAGGGCTGCCACAAACATTTTGGCACATACAGGTCCCTTTCCCTTCTTTAGTATTTCCTTGGGATATAAGCCCAGTAGTAGCACTGCTGGATCAAAGGGTAATGCACAATTTGATAACTTTTGGGGCATAATTCCAGATTGCTCTCCAGAATGGTTGGATTCTTTCACAACTCCACCAATAATGCATCAGTGTCCCAGTTTTCCCACATCCCCTCCAAAATTCATCATTATTTTTTCCTGTCATCTTAGTCAATCTGACAGGTGTGTAGTGGTATCTCAGAGTTGTCTTAATTTGCATTTCTCTGATCAATAATGAATTGGAACACTGTTTCATATGAGTGGAAATAGTTTCAATTTTATCATCTGAAAATTGTCTGTTCATATCCTTTGACCATTTTTCAATTGGAGAATGGCTTGATTTCTTATAAATTAGAGTCATTTCTCTGTATATTTTGGAGATGAGGCCTTTATCAGAACCTTTAACTGTAAAAATGTTTTCCCAATTTGTTACTTCCCTTCTAATCTTGTTTGCATTAGTTTTGTTTGTACAAAAGCTTTTTAATTTGGTGTAATCAAAATTTTCTATTTTGTGATCAATAATGATCTCTAGTTCTCCTTTGGTCACAAATTCCTTCCTTCTCCACAAATCTGAGAGGTAAACTATCCTATGTTCCTCCAATTTATTTATGATCTCGTTCTTTATGCCAAAATCATGGATTCATTTTGATCTTATCTTAGTATGTGGTGTTAAATGTGGGTCCATGCCTAGTTTCTGCCATACTAATTTCCAGTTTTCCCAGCAGTTTTTGTCAAATAATGAATTCCTATCCCAAAAGTTGGGATCTTTGGGTTTGTCTTGTCCTGTGAACCTAACCTATTCCACTGATCAACTAATCTATTTCTTAGCCAATTCCAAATGGTTTTGGTGATTGCTGCTTTATAATATAGTTCTATATCAGGTACAGCTAGGCCATCTTCATTTGATTTTTGTTCATTAATTCCCTTGAAATTCTTGACCTTTTGTTCTTCCATATGAATTTTGTTATTATTTTTTCTAGGTCATTAAAATAGTTTCTTGGGAGTCAAAAATCAGATATTTTCAATGAAAATCAAGTCCCCTTTGATATTTTTACTTCAATCCCTGTTTTGAGATTTTATTAACTGAAGAATTGAAGGGAGTCTTTTGAATGGGCAAAATCATGTTTATATCTAATTTAACAGATGTTTTGCTCAACAATGGAGATATTTAAGCAAAGGATAGATAATTCTGGGTTGGGGGATATTTAAGGAGCATTTAAATGATGAATAGGATGAATTGAAGTCTTGTTTATGATACCAAAATTGTTCAATCTTCCTATCTCAAGTAATTTCATATCCCTGAGATAGTTTTCTCATCTGTAAAATTAACTGTTGTATGATTATATTAGATGATATTTAAAATCTTCTCTGGAGGTACTAGGTGGCCCAGTAGATAGAGTGCTGGTCCTGGAGTCAGGAAGAAGTGAGTTTAAATCTGGTTTAAATTTAGACACTTACTAGCTGTGTCACCCTTAGTGAGGAACCCTATTTATCTCAGTTTCCTCATCTATAAAATGAAATGGAGAAGGAAATGGCAAACAACTACAGTATTTTTTGTCAAGAAAACCCCAAATGGTATCATGAAGAGTAGGACATGACTGAACAACAAAGGTTTTCTTTGCTCCCCTAGATAGAACTGTGATTTCAGTGGTATAAGAAAAAAATCTCTTTTCCACTGGGAAAAATAATGCAAAGCAACAATTCTTCTTCACTTTATAGACATAGAGTTTCCTAAGGTTTTTAAAAAATTAAATGACTTGCCTAGGGTCAGATAGTAGATATGTATCAAATATTGGATTTGAATCTCATATTTCTTGACCCTGAGGTTAACTTTCAGTCTATTCTACTATTAGCTTTTCTATATTAATACTTCATTATACCCACTCCTCAGAATCAGTACTAGAATAGTTTTGCTTTTTCCTGAGTCTCTCTAATGTCTGGAAAAATAGGCATTTAATCAATGAATGTTAACTTGAGTGACTTCCCAAAGGAAATTTTAGCCCTGCAGAAAAATCTAAGTCTTCTTTTCTCCAAGGCCAGCTCTCTATTCATTCTACCAACTGTATCTCAAGAACATGTCATAGTGATTCAAGGGCTGGAAATACCTGAGAGGAAGCAAGATCAAAGTTATAATCTTGTTAGACACAAACTGTGTAATGTGGGCATGTTACTTACTTATTACTTATTATTTATAAGTTGAAGATTTCCTCTCCATAAATTTAAAAAAATGCATGGTCTCTGAGGTCCCTTCTATCCCCAAATCTATAACCCTATTATTTCTTCTTATTCTCAGTCTAAAAATTCTATAATTATGTTTCTTAATGATATAAACATTCCTGACTATATGGGATAGAGTGAAGTCAAGCATATTTTCTTAATATGCTATGGACCAAGATGCCAAACATCAAGTAATAAGCTATTTTATATAAATGCTGCCATCAAGCAAAATAGATATATGTTTCATAACAACCATCAGTTATTTTAGAAACTCACCTTTCCTTCAAAAACTTATCCCAATGAAAAATAAATCATTCCTCCTGTTCAACTTTGATAAAGGCTTCTTTTCTGCCACTGTAACTCTTTAGACAGAAAAAAATTCTATATTCTTTGTGACTGAATTATCTGTCTGCACTAACGAATTCAGATTTTATTAAATCTTTTCTCCTTGCACAGAATGACATGTAGGTTCTATTGAACATGATTGCCTAAATGATTGTTTTTAATCTGCAGAGTATTCATGAAAAACTTCCCAATTCAGTACTATCTAGTTTTTTGTTGATAATCTTGTCAGCAGCCCAATTTTTTTCATCAAAATTACCTAGTCAGCTTACCTGTTAAAGAGGATCATGTCTAATATGGAAATGTGTATTAACATGAAAGCACATATTAAACCCATGTCAAATTGCTTATCTTCTCAATGATGGAGAAAGGGAGATAAGATAGGAAAACGTTTGCAACTTAAAATTATTTTTTAAAAGTTTTCACATGTAATTGGGAAAAAAATGAAATATTAAAAAAAAATAAAATCTATCATGTCTTGGCCCTTATTTTGTTGTGAGAATACAAGTTTAAAGAACAAAGGAGGAAGCATAACAAAAGGAACAAAGTTTTACAAACTTGGAGGACAAAGTTGACAAACTTGAAATCTCATATGTAATGCTTCCTATCCTTGTGAACTTGGACAAAATATTTAATTACTCTAGGTCTCAATTTCTCCAACTAAAAAATGAAAGTGGTGAGCCAGATGTTTAATTCTATGATCCCAAGTCCAAATTAAAAATGTTTAATCCTGATAGGGAAAGCGTCCAATTAGGACTTGGGTCACTTGTAATTTATGTAATTTATGTCTGACTCCTGATATCTGTATACTTTTAGTCAAGTCACTTATGCTTAGAATGCCTACATTTAATATAATATAACATAAATATAATCACAGCACCAGAGAAGAGAGGATGAAATTCATTTCCTTGCTTTTCTTAAAATGGTAGGAGATTATACATTCAGGATCTTGAATATAAAGCAGACTTGGCTTAAACTGGTTTTTCTTTGTAGCAAGGTAAAGTTGTGGAAATAAATTCAAATATATGATAATTAAAATTGTAATAATTAATGAAATCACTAAGTGAAAAATATAGAGAAATGAAGATAGGGCCCAGACAGTATTTTGGTATATAACTGCAAATAGGAGGAGCAATATGGGTAATATCCATCAAAGGAGACTGATAGGATAAAGACTAGCAAGAGAATCAAGAAAGAGAAGAATCATAAAAACCCAGAAAGGAAATACACACACACGCGCACACACACACACACACACACACACACACACACACACACACTCACACACACATAGAAGAGGGAAAGTTCAAGAGTAGAAGGTCCTATAGAAAGATTAAGAAAAATGCAAAAAGGTCATTAGATTTCATAATTAAATTATCATTTTAACTTTGAAAAGTGCTAGTTCAGTTGGATGATGATGTCAGAAGGTAAGTTGCTTTTCCATAGTTGAGAATGAGGCAGAATCGTAAAATTCTCTCTGGCTTCATTTCTTAGACCCTCCTTTTCTTTCTTTTTTTTTCTTTCCCTCTGATAACAGTTTAAACTGTCAAGTATTCTCAGCAGGGTCCTGAGAACAGTTATGATTTATAACCTAATTCTCCACTCTTTGTATGGAAGCTGTGTGTCTCTCTATATAGAGTTTTATTGTTATAGATCATATTGCTAAATTATAGAAATCATTTTCGTTGAATTTACATGTTTATATTGGGCCAGAAATTTCTGCAAAAGTTAGTGTGCTTGAAAGCCTCATTCTCTCATTGTTAAGATTGGGAGAGAGGCATATCTGCTTTATCAAGTAAAATTTGGCCCATCTCAATACTATCAATCACTTGTACAAAGAACTGACAGTTCCTTACTGTGAAAGGAATTTTTTTCCTAGAGCAATAGTCATAACTAAGAGGTGAAGAATATCTGAAAAAAGATTCTTGGATGCTAGAAAGGCTTTGAATACTCTCTTGGTGAATGCTGTTCTTTGAATACTGTGTCTGTCATCTAGGAATAAGACAAGAAACATAAAGACATTATCAGAAAGTTCCCTACTATATGATGATTTTTTTTCCCCTTTAGAATGGTGGGAAGGCATCTGACTATTTATGAAGAGGCTGTAATAACATGTAATAGTGCTGGGAGTAAATAGATAAAAATTATAGCTCTTTATTTTAAAAGTATATGTCTATTTTAATTATTAGTTATTAGGAATCCAATTGAAATTAACATTTATTAATAGCAATGATGTGCAATGCATTGTATTAAGTTCAAATATAAATATGTAAAATTCCCTGTCCCAAAAACATTGTTTTAATGGGGGACATTAGAAATATGTATAATTTAAAGATAAATGTTGTATTTGTCAGTATTGCAAGCTACTCAGGGAGCAAATGTACTATTTCCAGTAATAAGAATAATATTCTACATATAAAGAGTAAAATCTTATCTGTGCATAGGACATTTTACTCTGTATGTACAAGAGTTTAGTTTCCTCTTTTCCTTGTTGGAAGTTTCCACCTACAAAGCACATTTCAACACGTACAGTACAATCTTTAGAGGGCAAAGAGCTCTTCTTTCTTTGACGTGGAGCCCAAATGTATACAGTAAACAGAAGGGATGACATTTCAGTTCCTTGGCTGAATTAAAGTATAGCCATCCATCCATCTGAAAGTTTCTCCTTAGAAATGGTCAAATGACGGCATTAATATGTCAAATGAGACTCAATGATGCTATTTCATGTGTGTGTACCTACATCTACATATATTACAATTTTCATCTCCTATTTTACATTTTTAAATTAAGTATAAATTGCTTTTGAAAAATATGAACAGATTTAATCTTTGTTTAGCTGTTTAGTAATTTCTGATTCTATATGATTAAATAGACTTTTGTTCATGGGGTTTTCTTGGCAAAGATACTAACTAGAAAGATTTGGCATTTCTTTGTTCAATGTGTCCCCATTTTATAGATGACATACTAAGGAAAAAAGGGGTTAAAAGATTTATCCAGAGTCACTCATCTTGTGTCTGAAGTGGGATTTGAACTCAAATTTCTCTAACTCCAAATTGGTGCTTTATATACTTGTTGCCCTAGATTTAATAATAAGTGAAAATAAATAAAATTATAACAATAAAAAGGTAGGAAAAGGGAGTATTGTGACTCATTAGTCACTGAAAAAAAAAAAAGAAGCTAAATTCTTGCTAGTAATAGAAATACCCAGTATTGTAATAGCTAGAATGGTCTAGGAAAATGGAAAATAATTTTATTTTTAAATGGCATTTGAGGCTTGGAGAGACTTATATCAACTGATGCTGAGTGAAACGAACAGAACTAGGAGATCATTATACACTTTAACAATGATACTGTATGAGGATGTATTCTGATGGAAGTGGATATCTTCAATATAGAGAAGAGCTAATCCAATTCCAATTGATCAATGATGGACAGAATCAGCTACACCCAGAGAAGGAACACTGGGAAAAGAGTGTAAACTGTGAGCATTTTTTTTGTTGTTTTTCTTCCCAGATTATTTTTACCTTCCGAATTCAATTCTTCCTTTGCAACAACAACAACAAAATTCGGTTCTGCACATATATATTGTACCTAGGATATACTATAAGATATTTAATATGTATGGGAATGCCTGCCATCTAGGGGAGGGGGTGGAGGGAAGAAGGGGAAAAATTCGGAACAGAAGGGAGTACAAGGGATAATTTGTAAAAAAAAAAAAAAATACTGTCAAAAATGTTATAATTATAAAAATTAATAAAAAAATAAATTAAAAAAAATTTTAAATGGCATTTGAAGAAAACAAAGATATTCAAGTTAAGCTGTGATTGCATCAGACTAGTTCAGTTCAAATTTAAAATTTAATAGCTTTATATTATGTATATGAATACCCCATTGTAAAATATTAAAAATATAAATTATATATAACATATTTTATACACACATGCATACATCTATATCTATGTATTTATATACATTTATATGTCCCTACTATTTGGGACAAAAAAATTCTTGTCTTTGAAATGTTTGTGAGATAGAAATCTGATTTTAAGAATCTGGGTTACAGTAACTGTTTATAAATATATCCCAGTGTCTTGATTTAGTAACATGACAAAGGAGATAGGGTTGTGCCACAAAGCCAGAGCCAGAGACAGAATGAAAATTTGATCCCTGAGATTCTGTTTGGTGAGTTCAGAGTCGTGTGGCCTTCAAGTCAGCATCTAAAATTCTACTTCTGTCCAAAACTAACCTTTGCTTGCAAACCTCTTTAAACTTTGTGGTAACTTTTGTGTTCACAATATCAAAAGAGAGCTTAAAGTAACCAAAGTCTCAGATAAGAGAGGTATTATTAAAATTCAGTAGCTCTCAGATAAGGTTAGGGATTTAAAAAAGCAAAGAATATACCATCCTCTAGGGATCTCTCAGTTTTATGCCATAGTGGATAGCATACTAACCATGGACTTGGAAATATCGAGATTCAAATACTGTCCCTGAGTCCAGATGTGACCATGATCCAATCAATTCACATTTCTAATTCTTGATTTCTTCAACTATAAAAGGGGGAGAGGCAGCCAGGTGAGAAAAGTATAAAAAAAGTGCCAGGGTAGAGTTAGGAAGACCTTAGTTTAAATCCAATCTCACATACTTTCTAGATGTGTGATTGTGGACAATTCACACCACCCTGTTTGTCTCAGTTTCTTCATTTGTAAAATGAATTTTAGAAGGTAATGGCAAATTACTTTAGTATCTTTGCCAAGAAAACTCCAAATGGGGTCAAGAAAAATGGGGGATTACTTAATGACTAACAACAAAATTGTGAGCACTGTAGTATTCAAATAAGAATATGTAAAAATGTACTTTGTTAACCCTTAATTATTACATATATACACACACACATAAGCTGAATTGTTGGATTGAAGATTACAAATTCTCACGGAAACTTCAAAGGGATAATGTCAAAGATTAGGACCTGTCTGCTCATTCGTTCTCTGAAAACATTAAATGCAAAAAGATTGTACCAAAAACGATATGCACATGAATTGCATGTGACAAAGTCCTATTTCATGTGTGGATACTCCCAGAAAGGTAGTTGTCAGATGAAGAAGATTATCTGGATGGAATCTTGTGCCTTAAGAGTAATTTAACCCTTGTTCGACAGCAAAAGGATGGGTTATTTCTTGTAGCTAAAAGGCATTTTTCCTTTGGTCTTCCTCTTTCTAGCAGTCATATCTCTGTTCCTACTCAACTATTTGATCCTGGGTACATTACAAAAGTGATCATACTTAGCACAGAGAAAATTGATTTAGAACCAAATTAGGAGAGTGATGAACTAAACTAACTCTAAAAAGATGATATATTACAATTTTCTGAACCAAAACTGAGAGGGACTGATTAGTGTGCATGATTCTATATCAATAGATATATCAGAAGCTCAGGGCTATTAGCATGGATACATTTTTTATAATACTCAATATTTGCATTTTCCTCAGCTGTTAATAAAATTCATCCTTTTAAATGTTAAAATGCTGTTGCTGGATTTGAATTTGTCATAAGCTCAACTCTGACATATTTTTTATCTTCATGTAGCTATTTAAAATGAAGAAAAAGAAAAGAAAGATAAAATCAAAAAAAAATTTGGTACTGCACTCTCTTGAGTTGTGCTTTTACTTGGTTGTTTGTGGAAGAAGGGATGTTCAGAGAAGATGAAAAATACATGAATAAATTTCAAACATTTATATTATGGTTTTTCTTTTAGGTTTTTATTTTAAATCTCATTTTTGACAGCAAAAGATTGCAAACAAGTAGTCATGCTGTTATTAATGAGCACAAAATGAATGAACATTATTAGATAGAAATAAGTGATATTTAAAGCAGTGTGTGTGTGTGTGTATGTGTGTGTGTGTGTGTGTGTGTGTGTGTGTGTGTACACGCCTGCATTCCCCAGTGCACACAATCATGAATAAGCTTCTATCTTTACCTTTCCAGATCTGGTTGGTTCTAAGTTGTTAAATCTATTGTTTTGACTGAGCTAATTTAGTCTGTTTAGTACAAACATTCCATTTGGTTTAAAAAATTCCTCCAAACTGAATGTCCGGACTGACCTTTAAAAAAACTGAAATAGTCAATTTAATCAAAATGATAAAAATCAGTTGTGCATGTAGCCAGCTTAAGTCTCTAGTTGACTGACTTTTTCCTAGTAAAGCTTGGTTTATAGTGTATGAAAAGGCCAAATTTTCTTTAAGAGCAAATTTGCATTTAATTGTGTGAAGCTACAAATATGCCTCTTAATTATCTTGATTATTTCCTTTCTAGGGATCTAGATTGATCAATGTGATTTCAGGCTAGACTGGTTTTAGAGAATTCATTTCAATGCACCATTTTATTTTTCTTTTCTTCCAACCTTCAGAATTCAGATTCCAAACAAAAACTGCCCTAGTTACTCAGTATATCCAAATAGTAAACTCTTTTCTTTGAGTTAACAAAAGCTTCAGTGTATAAACTGCAGTTTATTAAGTTAATGGGGGTTGGAGCATAATGGGAGTAGGGACCTAAAAATTACTGTTCAGGGAGGATTATGGAAATTAAACAGAAAAAAATATATCACAATCATATATCTGACTATGTTTTGACTAAGAGGAAAGCTTTCTATCAAATAAAATATCTCAGGCAGCCCTATAGTTACACAGTGAACATATTTTATTTATTAGGAAATAGATAAGCAATATATCAACACATTATCACCCACCTCCCCTTACTATTTCCCACATTATTAATTGTTGACTCATAGTGTTAGGGATATGTAGCCAAAAGGGATCTTAGGAGTCATCTCAGGAGACGGAGGAGTCTCTCAATTCTGTAGCTAGATCTATCCCAAATCCAGAGCTAGAAAGGAATTCCCCTAAGGTCACATAAGTAATAAATATATTTGAATCTAATTTTTTGTTTTCAGGGATAGACTTCTTTCCACTGTTCCAAGCAGAAGCCCAGAGTGATTAAAAGCTTGTCCACATTCACAGAGGTGCTAAATGATAAAGCTTGGATTTAAATGAAGCTTTCCATTCTACATCAATTTTTTGTTTTCCCTTTACTGTTCCATACAAATCCTTCAGGTAAAGAAGAAAGAGACAAAGAAAGAAAGAAAATAACAGTGACTACAGCAATGATGATGATGATGATGGCCAAGAAGAAAAAGAAGATGATGATGATGATGAAGGAGAAGAAGATGATAATGATGATGGAGGAAAAGAAGAAGAAGAAAAAAGAGGAGGAGGAAGAAGAGGGGAGGAAGAGGAGGAGGAGGAGGAGGAGAGGAAGAGAAGGAGAAGGAGGAAGAAATGAAGAAATAAAGAAACAGAAAGCAAACAATAATGGGATAGAGAAAAGATCTTTGATTTCATTGCTATAGGTAATATCCCAAAGGAAAAAAAAAAATGGTGACTTAATGGGAATAGTTCTAAACATATCTTGCAGTTCAACCCTTTCCTGGGGCATCAGGAATAGCTTTTAGATAATTTCAAATAACACAGAACCTTGTAGAATGGACCTTTTCCCTATATCAGAGGAAGAACCAAGGTTCTCTGATCCAAGGGTATAGAATTTTGCTTGCTTCTTCTATAGGCTGCATCAGCTCCCCAGAATTCTTCCATCACAACAATGTCAATTTCAACTCAAAAGATGTCTGGACTCTGCTTTTACTCCCTCCCCACAGTCTCTCTCCATTGAGGATACATGGAATATGGCTATGGCTCATTAGCAACAATCATTTAACTCTCGATCCCAATTAGCCCATACTTGTATGTATGTGAGAGTTTCCTCTTTAACATGTCTTTCATGAATTTTTTTCAATAATTACTAACCATTTTAACTAGTACCTAAAGTCATTTTATTAGTTCGTGCTGTTCTTAATTATGATATCTATCCCTAATGATGATTCCTTATTATTTTATGAAAATCAATCAGTTAAGAAAATTATTCCCAAAGAAAGGAAATAAGAAAGCATTGACTAGGATTCACTGGGATCCCACTAATGAGTTTGACTACTTGTGTGACTTTGGGCAAGTCACAATCTCCTTGCACCTAAAGCCTTCTATTTATAAATGAGAAAAATGGATTAGATGGCAAGGGTTCATAATTCTTTTAGTTTCATAGATTGGCTGCATTGTCAGTAGTAAAGCCTATGTACTCCTCGATTTAAAAAAAAAAATTATAATGGAAGGATGTGCTAAACTTCAGTTAGAGGATAATGAAAATAAAGTTTTATGCCTTTATTTTATTATTCATCTAAGCTCCTATGAGTTAAGAACGCTTGCTCCGAGGTGACTTCCTTATTCCTTAAGATCTTTTTTCTTGCCTAAATATCCCCAGATCCTTCAGTCAATCCTTAGGTAGCGTGGTCTCACTGTGTTATGATCCTTCTAGCAATAGAGATGAGTATCTCCTCTGCAACTTAGGTTTAGACAGCTGCCTCCTGAAAGGAGACATTAACAGTCAGGGAGTGAGTTGGGCACAAACCTTTCTGACTTTGTGAATAGTTTTCTATCTACTATATCCCATTACTTCTAATAAGCATTTTCCAATTTAACAAACATTCAATACATCAAGGATCCATTATTTAATTGACAATAGTGGGGTTGTTTCCTTTAGCAACACAGACATTGCTTTAGGCTTCTTCATTAGTTTCTTTGGCAGAAAAAAAAAAAAAAAAAAAAAAAACATCACCTGTCACCAACCAATGACGTGATGCTGTGAATCCGTGCACTGAGCTAGTCTGCTCTTCCTACACATGCATAATCCAGAATCAGAGCTGAATTTGAAAGCAGGAGGGACCTCTAGAAGCTTGTGCTCTGCTGGCACAGCCTTTCAGAACCTTATTGTCACCTCCTTACTAAACAGGAGACACTGGGGGAGGAGGAGAAATTGAATGTATTGCACCCTCTCAATCAGCAATAAAAAATAAATCCTGCCAGCTCTGTGGATGAGATCCAAGTGACTGACCCTGATGAGGAAATCAGCTTATCTCGGGATGTGGGTATTAACAGGAAGCCTTCTGGATAAAGCTGGACACACCAAGCTCAAAGAAAAATCACAATATTCTCCCTCGCACTAATAATGTTTATGCAGTGATAACAGGTTAAATTGTACTTTATGGACAGCCTTAAAAGAGAAAAAAAGTAAGGGTAGTTATCATTTAGCATGTCTACTGCTATGCCAACATATGTCTATGTGTAAAAGGGGGGGGTGACAAGAAATGCTACCCATTTTCTTTGGTGATAAAGAGTAATAAAGAATAGCTAATTGACTTCTTTTAGAGGCTCAGTGTTGGTTTTTTGTTTGTTTTGGGTTGGTTTAATTTATCATAAACTACTAGGACTACCTTGTTCCTTTGAATTGGCTTCCTCTCTGTATCCAGCAGTGGTTAGCATGAGGATCTCCTGAAATTAGAGTTCTTCAATTTTTCATGTCCTGTGGTTGTACCATAAGGTTGTTCTCCTGTGTTCTAAATAGTTACTTATTTTCTATTTCTATTTATTTTATCAAAGTATCTTATAAAGCATCAGCAGCAAGATGTCATATGGATAGAATGTCAGGCCTGGAATTAGGAAGACTCATCTTCCTGAGTGCCAATCTGGTCTCCAACACTTGTCACTGAGGGACCCTAAGTAAGTCACTTAACCCTGTTTGTCTAATTTCTTTTTGTAAAATGAGCTGTAGAAAGGAATGATAAGTCATGTTTGCCAAAACAAACAAACGAACCAAAAAACCCAACAACCAAAAAATCCCCCACAACCAAACAAAAATTAAACAAAGCACAAAACAATCAGGGTCAGGAAGAGTCAGGTACAAGTGAAATCACTCAACAACAAAATAAATCACCAAGTACTATCTTTGTAAATGAGTTTAAAAGATATAGGCTAGATGATAAGACAATTAGATGAATGCAGAACAGATTGAACAAGCAGAACCAAAGCTTTATCATTGATGGGCTGGTATAGTTAAAGATCTCTAGTGAAATAACTCTGGAATCTGTCTTTTCTTATGCTCTTAAATATCTTTTATATCAAAGACTTAGTTTAAGACTTACATGGCTTGCTTGTGAAATTTGCAGATGACCTAAAGCTGGAAGAGATTGCTAACATGCTGGATGATAGACTTAAAATTAGGAGTGTACTGGGACCCTCCCAAATTGAAGGTGCTGAATTAAATTTTCAGTGATAGCATTCACACCTCAGAAATCAGCAAATGCTATAAATCAGGACTTGACTTCTCTTTTATTGATTTCTAGCCCCAAGAAAGTATAGGAGAAAATGCTAATAATGTAGATTAAAATTAAAAATGTGTTGTACATATACATTTTTAAAATTAAAATCTGTTTGTTAAATGTTAACAGCATACATCTGCTAAGGATCTATAAGCAATCCTGGCAGACTAAAACAGGATGCATTTAATAACATAACATTTTTTAGATATAGATGTGAAGTTCTATACTTGGGTCAAAAACAAACAAACAAACAAAAACTTCATTAACATATTATGATAAATACAATAATTTGCTTTTAAAATGATCTAGAGGATTTAAAATAGTAAAAGATCAAAAATATAACAAAATAACAAAAAGGTTAATTTTTAAATTTTTTTTGTTTATCAAGAGTGTAGTTGAATCTAGACCAAGCAATGCCATCATCCACTGTGTTCTGTTTTGCTAGAATGATGCCTGAGTAAATTTAGTATGTGAGCACTTTATGGAGTAGGACAGTGTGTTTGCCTTTCTTCTGTCCAGTGCTTAGCATATTATCTGGCACATAGTACATGCATGTTGGTTGATTGATTGTGTTCAGTTGTGGCTATATATTTTTGGAAGGATAAACTAGTGTATACACAGGAATGCAATCAGAACAGTGTGACCATGCTATCCAAAGAGCTTTTGAAGGAGTGAGAGATGTTTAGCCAAGACAAGATTTTAAGGAATATTTGAGTTTGAATATTTGAAAGATTGTCTTGTGCAAGAGGATTACTAGATGGCACCATAGTGCCCAGAATGTCAGGCCTGGAGTTCAGAAGACTCATCTTCATGAGTTCAAATCTGATTACAGACACTTGCTGGGTGACTGAACAAATCATTTAACCCTGTTTCCTCAGTTTCATCATCTGTTAAATGAACTGGAAACTGAAATGGCTTATCATTCCTGTATCTTTGCCAGGAAAACTCCAAATTAGGTGATAAAGATGAATATGATTAAAAAACGATTAAACAACTGAACAATAGCTTCTGTTGAATGCATTCAGATGTCCAGTGTATAATTTAGCCTATTTAACTCATTTTTCTTATCTATTTCTATTTTTCTTTTCCTAAATTTTTCTAAACCTTCTAAACTCTATTTCATTTTACATTATTCTATCCATCCCCAAAACTAATCAATTATTCTTGCTATTTGTTCTTTAACCCACTCACCTTCCATTTCCATAATCCCATTCCTGCTATTTTTTTTCTTAAACTTTTCTCATTGAGTTTACATTTAAGGTTTGAAGATTACTTTCCTTAAGTGTTAACTATATGAATAAGGTGATACAGATATCATCATGTTTATTCTACAGGAGGAAATTGAGGTTTAGAGACAATACAAAAAATATTAAAGCTGGGTCTTGAACTCAGACCCAAGTTTACTCATTCCAAGCCAAGTATCCCACCCACAGAACTTTATTCTCTCTCCAACATGCGTTTTCCATTTTTCTTTCGCTTTTCTATAGAAATTGTTTAGCTACTTGGGACAGAGTTTCATCTCTCCCTGTACCATCCCAGACTCAGACAATGCCAACTTCTTCCATTTTTACCCTGGGCTGTTAAATCAAAAATAGTTTTTAGGGTTTACTTAGGATCTTGCCTAGATGTATTATGACATTACAGCAACCTATTAAAATGAACCAGATACCCAGCATGCATATGATGACCAGTCAACACAACCAGAAATGTATGTCAAAGGGATTTTATTCTAGATTTAAAGAATCATTGGCATATGAAAATGATCCATAAATATGGGTCTTGAATCTGTCTTTTTCCAAAATGCTCTGCTTTATCTATAATACATATCAGACTTCTATATTCTGTTCAGTTCCAAGAATACTATTGGCACTCATCAGATCATAAATAAGCAACAATAACAGTGATATAGCTTTAATAAGTTTCAGCTAGAAGGAAGAAAAAAAGCCTTTCTGGTATCCTTTTAGCTGCCTGTGTGTAGGCAGTGGCAAGAATGTTAATTATTTACTTTCGAAACACCTGACAGTATTATAGGAAATCATTTATATGTTGTCAAATGATTTGTATTCTAGGGTAGCCAGAAGGTTCTGCATCTCTGTTCCACAGAATTTCTATATTCTTTAGCCCCATCTTCTACTTCTAACATTTCTTAGAGGTACCATTTATCTGATATTTATTCTCAGATAGTATCTTCATGAGAACCAATTGAAACTAGCAATAACCTTCTCACACTTTTGCTATACATGGCAGGACAGATTTCTTTCTGCTAATCAACCTCTTCCTTTGAATAACTAATGGCAGTTGATTCACTCTGTCTGTCATGCATACTGGCTTTGGAGGGGATTTTTAGCTCAATTGGTTTGCCTTTCCAGCCAGCAGCTTTCTAGATCTTTGGGCAAATGGCAGGAAGATTCTGAGTTAAGAAAACAGACATGGCTCTCTTTGAGAGAAGTAGGCATTTAATGGGGAATTTGAAATTAATTTCTTGCCAAATGCAAACATGTAAATAACTTCCATGAATTAAGGCTATAATTCTTAAAATGCTCCTAAATATACAGATCCTTGAACATTCTTAGAAGTAGGACAAAAGTAGATTACAAATCTTTATGTCTTTTTGTAGCTTGCTGAGTTTTCTTCACATAAGATTTGGAAAGTCACAATGAGATGGAGTTTTGGATTTAGAACTTGAATTCCAAACTTGGCTTTGAACAATCGTTTAAGTTCTTTGGTTCTCAGTTTCTCCATTTTTAAAATGAAAAAGTTGTAATAAATGATTGAAAAATCTCTAAATCTTTGATAATTTCTAATCATTTTATGATCTTTTATTTTTAACCAATGGAGCTAAGAACTATAGTCATTCCTGGGAGGATGATGTAAGGAACAATGGTAAGAAATACAGAAAAGAATAGCGAGATAGATAAGGGAGAGAGATGTAAATGAGAATTACAAAGTAGTCCAGCTGGGCTGTCACTCTGCCTACCAATAAAGTATGAAGAGAATGGTGTGATTTCTGGTAGGCAGCCCAAGAGAATAAGGAGTAATATGGTCTTTGGCTTGGGTTTAGGAAAAGAGATAAAATGCGGCAGAGATTGCTATTCTATTAGAACAAAAGAGTTCCATAAAGAAAATTCTATACACAATTACCTGGAATTTTCACCTGCCTTCTCTTCCACTACTTTTTGTCTAATGGGATTGCAAATCATTTACCTTCAGTCTTGCTACAATCTCTGCAGTCTGCTCCTCAGTTTCCCCCTGAGAGTTGGAGCCAAAAATTAAAAGTTCTGCATTTAAAATCCTATATCAGATTTGATGGGTTTGGGGAGTGAAATTCCTTTTAAGGGATAATCAGTTTTGAATGGAAATGTTCCAACTAACCTTGTTAGTGATAGAAATCATCTTCCTCAGGTCTATCATTTAACCCTTTCTTTTCTATGTATATTTTAGCATGGAGTATCTTCTGGAATAAGTGGTTTTTATAAATACCCCTTTCTAGACAGGAAGAAAATAATGACTTTTCAACTGAAGAGATATTAACATGCTTTATAATTTTGAGAAACAAATCACCTAAAGTTATCCAGGCTTATTTCAAGACACATACATATCAAACTTTGTTTAAAATGCTTTCCCTGCTGTCTACCAAAAAACAAAACAAAACAAACAAACAAATAAAAAAACAAAGAAACAAAAAAACATTGTTTTTCTTCCTTTGAACTTGATATATGAGGAAAAACAAACAAATACCAAAAATATATACTCATTTCCCTCCCCGTGTTACTGATTTTTTTTTAAAAAGCTAAACAATCAAGGAGAACAGATAATAAAGTTTAAATAATTCAATCTATTTGGTCTAATATCTTGTTGAATAAACTATATCTAAGCAGTACGGAATTCCCCCTTTAGAAATCTTAACTCTTTCAAGATAGCATCTTCATTAACAATGTCTTCATTATTGTATTTTGCCCCAAATGAGCTCATAACTTCAAAATATGAGCAATATGATTACCAAAGAATCAAATTCACTCAATGTCTACTTATAAATTATTCAAAAAAAGAGTTTTCATAGGAATATAGGAAAAGAGCCTGGATACCAAATCCTCTCAACAATCTCTAACGAATCAGAGACTAATTCTCTTATTTTGCTTGTGAGAAAACGGAGGCACAGTATAGAAAAAAGTGATTTTTCCAAGGTCACACAGTAATAAGTTTCTGAGACAGGATTTGAACCCAGATCTTTTTAATTCTAAATACAATGTTTCATCTATTCTATTGAATTTGCAAGATTCATCAAGTTCAACTATTTTAACTGTTATAATCTGGATAAGTTATTGCTCCTGATAATTATACTTGACACTCAATACTACTATTGACATTTTAGCAGACTTGTTAAATTTGTAATAAATGTAATTGTAAATTGAACCCATAAAAAAGTTAGTGTATCAAAAAAAAAAAAAGATCAAAATTTATAAAAAAAAAAATCAATCATCGTTATCTAAATACCTTCTACATGATAACATAATATGCCCATTCTTATTTTTTTAAATTTTGTAATAACTTTACATTTTTCAAAATACATGCAAATATAGTTTTCAACATTCACCCTTGTAAAACCTTATGTCCCCAATTTTTCTCCCTCCTTCCTCTCCCAGCTCCCAATAGCAAGTAATCCAATATAGGTTAAACATGTGCAATTCATCTAAGCATATTTCCATGCTGAATGTGCCCATTCTTTAAATGAAAAAAAGATATCAGAATGATAATAATATAACTGCAATCAGGAGAAGCCCAAGAGTAAAAGCAGTTTAATATAGTTTCCTAGCTCAAAAAAGAACACATTGTTAGTGAGTCTTAGCTTCCTTAATTTTATTCATTCTATAATTTTCGAAATCTGGTATGATCACTTGCTCCTTTTTTTTTTTTTTCCCTAGGAAGACTAGTCAATTAATCTGTTTGCCTCAGTTTCCTCATCTGTAAAATGAGCTGGAGAAGGAAATATCAAACCACTTTAATATTTTTGCCAAGAAAAACCGAAATGGAAACATAGAGTCAGAAATGACTAAAATGACTAAACAATTACACTAAATGGTCACTTGCTCCCTTTTTTCTTTTCCCTCAAAATATACTCCTTTAAGAGTAACACAATTAGAGTTACTATTGGAATTAAGGATTTTTGTTGCAGCTATTACTTTCACAAGTAGTTTAAAATAGTTATACTTCTGAATTACAAAGGTCTTAAGTCTATTTATCTATCTTAACCTTGAAAATAAGAACCAGCCCATACAATGTTATAAACTGATACAATGGTTTTTCTAGGCCATGTACCTTTTTTTAGGTACTGATAGCTGTTCTCCTTGAGCAAGGGAAAATAGCAGCAATATCTGCTTTGATTTTATCTTCCACTCAAAAATAATGAATCACTTATATTCTGTCTTTACACCATCATTATGCACATTTGCAATTGTTTAAATAATAAAGCTATAAAGGTGATTAAAATAATAGGTTTTCAACTAGTGTTAGATAACTTACTATTTTTTCTCCCTTCAAGTTATTGTTTAACAACCAATATCAATTAATTTTGTTATGTCCTTTCAGAAGAAATGGGCAGATTTCTTTCGAAGATTTTTTCCTTTTCAAAATTCAACTTTGCTATTAAAGGTGTAGGAATAGCACAAATACAACTTTACCTGTCTGGGGGTTGAAAGGCAAGGTATATTTAAATGTTGCTCAAAAAATTCCTGAATTGGGGAAAAGGTAGCAAGTCAGAAGATCCCTCTTCATCTTTCTTCATTGAATATTTGTTTATTATGCAACTAACAGCAAACAAAAAGGCTATTTCCAAAATCTTGCAAATGTAAAATTTGAAGATACTTGGAGCTAAATTTCTCAGATGCTAAATGACCCAAAGAGAGAACGTAATCATATAAGTTATGAAATTAAACTGGATAATATTTAATTTTTGAAATAATATAATAAAATCTCATATTTATCTTATGATTGACATTGACCTTTTAAATTTTTTAAACTACTTCAACCCTCCCCTTTCTGAAAAGGGAGAATACTTTTGATTGATGTGAGGGAAGTTATTAAAGCAGCAGGCAAAAGCTGGGATTAGAGCTTCCAGGAAGTGGCAAAAATAGAACCTTTACTTTTGAATCCATGAGCCTCTCACAATGAAATCCAGTTCATTACCAAAAAAAGCTCAGCAGGGTGCCACATGAGCAGGTGAAAATTAGCATCATGTTAAAATGTTTGCTTAGAAAGTGAAACAAGACAACTTTGGGTATTTTGCCAAATTTGATATCAGCCAGAATTTCTCTCAATGCAATGAAAAGCTAGTAGAAAATATTTTACATTGCCTCCCCCACCCTCCAAAAAAAACTAAATAAGAAAACATCAAGAACATAAACCCAACTAGTCTACATGCCTCAATTGTATTTCTATGGGAAAGAAAAAGAAAAGGGCACCCAAGTGAGCCTAATGGAAATTGTTTTGGGGGCTGGTTTTATGGTTTTGATCTGGATCTGTGATTTCTAATTCCTGGTGAGGAAAACTCCCTCTACCAATGCAGATGAGAGACTTAAATTTCAGAGAGTTAGCTAACGTTCTCAGAAATTTAGTGACTTGCTCAAACAGTATATTTCACAGGCACAACTTGAATCCACTCTATCAAGTCTCTATCCATCAGTCCATTTTGCCTTTGCTTATACCTACCTCGTTAAACTCCCAAATAAATAAGGGAGTAAAGAAGTAAGCTGTGTTTTGCTCTAAAAACCCTGGAAACTGGTATTGCCTACATCATTCCCAATCTCATACTCAATTGGCTTTGAAGCATTCAAAAAGATTGGTTTTGGAGAGCAAAGGATCTTGTCATGTTTTCCAACTGTTTGCCTGCCAAATAAAGATAAGACAGAGTGCCCTGACAGTTCCCACTGGCAAGAAGTGAAGGGACTGAAGAAAATGTCTAAAATGTTTGATTATGAAGCTCTTTCATAGTGGTTTTTGAAATATTAAACTTGTGGGGTCCTTTCTGCTTTATTTTTTTCAAGTGACCCTACAGGATGACCTGTAAAGATGCAAACTCAACATTACTCAAGCCAAATTCTTAACTTTCCTCCCAAATCCATTTCTGAACTTTTCTATTTCTGTCAAGGGAATCCCCTCCCCCATTCTTCTAGTCACCCAGGTTTTATGAACCTTTAGTGTGATTCTCAATTATTCACTCTCCTTCACCTTTCATATCCAATCATTGGCCAAGTTTTACCTATTATTCTTTTAAAACATTTGTCATATCTGGCTCTTTTTCTCTCTTCGCACAGCCACAACCTTCATTCGGGTCCTCATCACTTCTCACCTGTACTGCTGCAGTATCCTAATAATTGGTCTCCTTGCTTCAAGTTTCCCAGCTTATCAATCTATTCTCCACACATCTTTTTTCTGAAGTACAGATTTAAGTATGTCATTTTTCTGTTCAATAAAGTCCAGTGGTTCCCAATTGGACTTTAGGAATGAGTATGGATTCTTCTGACATCTAAAACCATCCATAATGCATTTTACAACCTTATCTACTTTTTCTTCCATTCACATATGTTATTGTCCAGCCAAATCCTTTTTCCTTCTTCCTGTTCTTTGCATATAACCTTTTATCTCATAGACAAAGAGAAGGGAAGTAGGAGAAGGGAGCATTTATAAAATATTTACTATGTTTCAAGCACTTTTTATAAATATTATCTCATTTGATTATAGCTCTGTACATTTGCATTGGCCATCTTCCATACTTAGAATGTGATGCCCCCTATTTCTGCTTTTTAGAATTGCTAATTTCTCTTTAAAGAATAATTTAGGTATTGCTTTCTACAGGAGGCCATTCCTAATATCCCCAGGTTTTAAAAAATTATCTTGCATTTATATTGTATATATTTTATGTATAATTGTATCTATTGTATTTCTCCCAGACCTTCTGGCTATTTCAAGACCCTAAGTAATTTAAATACATTTAAATCTGAAATCTTTTCTTCTCTTACTTTCTAACATGAACTCTGCAATATAGAAAAGATGCTGTTTATATATAAGCCACACATATTGATACCATTCAATTTGTAAAGGATTAACATAATGAAGTCCTATCAAGGGAACTTCCCACAATGATACAGACTGAAATGTATTCATAAAACCTTAGTTCTAAAGCTGGAAAGGACTCGAGTCTAGTCAGTCTAACTCATTTCATTTTGTTGTTGAGGAAACTGAAGTTTAGAGAGTTCTAAAGATTTACACAGATAGTATCAGAACAGAAATTTGAATAGAGGCCCTCTAAAAATGTGAGATCATTGTATTGATAATAGTGGTAAGAAGAAGAGGAATAACAGGAGGAAGAGAAGTAAAAAGAAGAGGAGGAAGAGATGGAGGAGGAGGAAAAAGGAGGAAGAAGAGAGGAGGAGTGTCATCATTATATTTATTATTAGTTAATATTAGAACTCTGATAGAATAGGTCCAGAAGATGGAATGATCAATTTCAGCTGAAATAGTTTGAGGAAATAGCGTTTAGGCTAAATTTCAGAGGGTGAGTTAAATTTGAATAAGCAGAAGTAAGGAGGGGAATTACATTCCAAATAAGGGAAAAATCATCATGAATGGAATTATAGAAGCTGAAAAATGGAAAGCATGATTAGAATACAAAGAAAATATTAATTTGTTTAATGAAGTTGGTTTAGGTAGAGAAATAGCTAGAGATAAGGCTAGCAAAATAAGACAGAACCAGATTGCTGAGGGCTTTGAATATAAGTCTAAGGAGTTAGAATTTGATCCTCTAGGAAGGAGGATGCCTCTGAAGGTTTCTGAGAAAAAAAAAAAAAACAAAAACAAAAGCTTAATGTGCTGCTTTGGCATGAATCCATTGGTGATATGCAGGATGCACTGATTGAGATTACAATTGCTTCAGGGAAACCCATGAAGAGATTATTTCTAATAATATACACATGAAATAATAAAGGTCTCAGCTAAAGTGGTTGGAATAGAAAGGAAGGCATAAGATACATCAAGAAAGAATTCCTCTAGCTTGGTAAATTACGGGACATGGAAATCATGCAGGGTCCAAGGAACTAGACAAATTAATTCTAAATCTAAAGCAGAATGTTTAAAAATTACAGAAGCAGATGTTGAATAGTTTGGGATATATACCTTTGAGCCAACAGAGATACAATGCAACTATTAATGTGCAGAAAGCAGATATAAATATGGGACTCTAGATGTAAAAATCTAAGAAGATGAATTTCTTGGAGGTGTTTGTGAAGTCTTATATTCTAATCAATTCAACACTTGTTTATTTTTTTTTAATTTTAAAATTATTTCCACTTTATTTGTTCATTGGATATATTTCCATTCCTAATGATTTTATTTTATTTTTATTTTTTTATTCATTTTTTCCAAATTATCCCCTCCCTCCCTCCCCTCCCTCCCCCGATGGCAGGTAATCCCATACATTTTACATGTGTTACAATATAACCTAGATATAATATATGCAACACTTGTTTATTAAACACTTATTGAATGCAAGCTACTGGAATAAATTCTGGGGAAGCAAATATGAAGTCGACAGAATTTCTGTACTCAAAGAACTTAAGAGAAGATGTGCTATCTTTATGAAAGATTTTAATTCAAATGTGAAAGTAGCATAAGGTCCATGAAAAATCAATGAAGAGATCACTTCCAGCTAAAGTAGGTATTGGATTGAGCTCAGCAAGCATTATTAAAAGTTAGAAGGAGAAAGAAGTGTTTAGGGAAAAGATAATGAGTTCTACTTTAAATACATTGAGTTTGAGATAATTAAGAGACATTTAGTTGGGGATGTTTAATAGATAGCTGGCAAAATGGGCCTGGACTCAGGAGACTAAGGATTTATAATATAGTTATGCCAGTCGCGCATGTAGGGAGATGGTAACTGAACCCATGGTGTTGTAAGATGACCAAAAGACTGTAGAGAAACAGGGACCTCTGTCCAGGACAAGAAAAACTTGGATAATACTATGGCAAAAGAAATCAAAACCAATCAGACCAATAGGAAGAGAGACAGGAGAGCTATGTATGAAAACCTAGAGTTCAAAGCTATAGAGAAGCCAAGAATGAGGAAGACTAAGAAAAGGCCACTGGATTTAAGAATTAGGAGAGTGTTGGTAATCTTACATATTGAGAGGTAGAATTGGAAGCTTGATTTCAGAAGCTGAAAAATCAGTAGAAGGTTGAAGAAATAGAGATAATGAGTATATAAAGTTTTTGGTTTGTTGTTGTTTTTTGGGTTTTTTTTTTTTATAGAAAGTTAACAGTAGAAGGGAGGAGAAATTTACAGCTTGAGGACATGGCAAAATCAAGTAAAAGCTTTAAGGATGGAGATCTGGAATATTTGTTCTTCCTGTTATTTGTCCTTTGTTCTAGAAGAGAACCAATGATATCCTGACTTGCAAGAGAATTGGATTTAAGAGTATTGAATGAAGTGGATTTAAGTTAGAGCTGTGCAAAGACATCATCCCCATCTTTTTTTTTTTTTTTTTTTTTTTTTTACAAAATCACTAGAGTCCAATGGCATGGCATAGGTCAGGATAACTAGCCATGCAAGGGAGGCCTTGCCCTTTTTAAGCTAACATTTTTCTTTGATCTCATTTTGTCTGAGGCAATATCTATTCAGTAGTAGGTAAGTATTGAGGTAAAAATAATCTATTTTGTCATCATAGAAGGCAATCAGTTAGGGGAAGAAGACCTTCAAATTTTGGGCCAGAACTGAAACAACTGGTATTTATAGTCATTGAGAGCCATCAAATCCTAAACTATGTGTAAGTGAGGCTTGGGCTGGGGCCTATTGTGAGAACCAGAGTGATTTGGGTTTAAGGACATAGTAAAAGAGCTCCATTTGAATCCCAGTGGGCATTAGCAAACCCAGCTTTTTAGAGTTATATTTCAAGAAATCACAAATCTAAACAAGATGAGACAAAAAAATTGTCTCAGTTTTCATGACAGTAGAAAAGGAGCTAGCGAATAAAGAAAAAAATTTAAAGATTTTACCAAGACAGGGGAATAATCAAAAGGGTAAACTGCTAAAAGAGAAAGTAGAGAATGGCCTTAGCAAGGAAAAGGACAAACTTCCTCTGAAACTAGAATAAAGGAGAAGAGAATAGGAAAAGAAATGGAGTCCTCTACTAAAACTGGAGAGGTAGGGAATGGTAGAGGTGCTTTGAGATAAGAAAGTTTGAAGGAGAGGCTTTGGGAGGGTAATTAGCAGTCATTTAAAGGAAAGTAAAAGCTCTGCCTGCAGCAATAGGGTCCAGTTAAGATTAGTTTACAAGTTTGTAGTGGAAGCATTCACCTAGCTCTATGACTTCATTAGGTAAGATTTAATAGTTTCTAAAATAGGAGCAGAGAAAATAGATGTTGGATATAAACAAGGGCTGGGAGTTTGAAAAAAGGATGAGTAGCATTAGGATAAGTAGGCAGGAGGTTTCAAGGTAAACAAAAGGTGGGAAACTGGAGGGTGTAGAAGGCAGCAGGGATCTAGGAAAGCTTTGAAGAGAGGGGAGAAAGGAGTTTTCCATTATGAGCAAAGACTATGAAAACTAGAGAATGCCAGGACAAGACTGGGAGCGTTCAGTTTGGTTGGTACTTATAGAAAATGAAGAGGAATTATTTGAAATAACAATGTGAAAATGGGCTAGTTCTAGTTAGGAATGCCAGTCTAAGAAGTTTTTACTTTTTTAAAGTAAAGTACAGAGAGTATCCAAATCCTTCATCCCTAAGTCTGAGCATTCACAATAGGCACCTAATCAATCTTTTTTTTTTTTTTTTGCATGAATCTGTGAATCAGTGTGATCAAAGATCATTCCAAGAAACGTCCATGGCAGGCAACTGGCAGTCTTAAAGTAGAAGTACTTTCTGAGTAGGGGCATAAAGTGCTCAGAGGCATGCCTTGTTCCTAACTCCATGCTGAGCCATTTTCTATTTCAATTCCTGGCTCTTCTCCCATTCCCATCTGTCCTCCAATCATGCTTCCTTTTACAGATTGGCAAAAATTAAGGATAATGATAGGGAGGTGAGCAATTCACAGAAGATCCATATTCCATCTGCTCTACCTCCATTTACTACCAAGTCCTCGGCCCTACCCTTTTTTCTCCCTTCAGTGAGCACCAGCTAGTTACATAAGGCCTTCTGCTGGAACAGAAGCCACACCTCTACATCTCATCATTACTATTATCACTATTTCTCTATTGTCCGTAGCCTGTTATCAGAGTACATATAATTTATGAAATACCTTACATTTACAAAGCAACTGTCATCACGGAAAAATCACCAGGACTCAAAGCAGTCTCTGATTTAAAGAGTGTATAGTCTATACCAGAATGTAGTTAAATCCAGGATCACAAAGTTTGACCAGAGGAAAAAATATTTTCTCTGGATATATTACCTCTTGTGTTTACTCTGCAGGTGAAACATAATGAGGAAGAGTTTGGTGAATACATGTAGTTAACATAAAACTAAAACCTATTCTCTGCCTCTCCAAAAGGTGAATGGGAAAAGAAAGAGCTAGTCATTAGGATGACAGCAGAAAGGCAAAATCAGGTGAGGACCAAGTGATCCTTAAAGAATATTATGAGTAGCTATGGCCAAATGCCAACCAGGTCTAGCTATATTCTACCTAAGCTATGCTATATTTCCAAATTTATATCTTCTTGGCTTCCTTCAAATTAATACAGAAACAGGTTAGTGGAGAGTGAACCGATTCCATAGTCAGAAAGATATAAGTTCAAGTCTCATTGCTGATGCATGTTAATTGTATAGCTCTAGATAAATCATAACTTCTCGGTAACTGGGTACCATTTGGAGACTATAAATTGCACTAGTAGACATCCCTCATCTAGAGTGATGACATAAGTCCAGTCCAAAAAATTCAAATAAATAAAAGATAAAGATAAAGAAAAAACAGGATCAGAATTATAAACTATTAGTAGAAGGCTAGATAATAAATTGCTAGTTGATGAACAATGCCAGTTTCGACAATGTTGCTCATGATAAATAATGGATACAGAAAAGAAAATGCTCCAGAAAAACTGGAGTGATCCCACATCAAGAACAAATAAAATTTTCACTGAGATGTGGGAGATGTTAACAGATCAGCACCAAAGTCACTCTGCCAGGAATTAAATCTGACTATGATAAATACCTTTAAGGGAGCAAGATTATAGAAAGCCATGACTGTTCTAGATGCTCAAATTACACAGAAACCACTTGAGCATATCTTTTATATCACTGATTTTCAGATATTTTTCCATAAAATTAGGTAAGCATCTTTTATGTAGAAGACACTACTGAAAACACTGGGAAAACAAGGATATGAGCATTTCTTCCATATAAGTCACTGTATCTATGCCTCATCATTTTTTGTCCAAGTCCACCCAGAAATCCTCTGTATAGCATCTATCTATCCCAGGTTCATGTCCCTAGAGATACAGAGAGGGAAAGTCTGTCAGAAGCCATCTATTCTAATCCCTTTATTTTATAGATAAGGAAATTGATACCTAAAGGGGTTAAGTAATTTGCCTAAAGACACACAGACATTCTGATTCCAAATCTACTACTTACTTGCATTATATATGCCCCTCCATCTTCTTTTGGTTCAAAAGTCATTTGAATATTTTAGAAATCTTAATATTCTTAGTATTACCTAACTATGTACTATTGTTTAAATAATGGGCAGTTCTTCATCTACTTAGTTTTTCATGCATGAATTATTAAATCAAATACTTTTTTAGTTCATGGATTTAATATAGAAGATTTTTTTAGTATTCGAGGGTTTGGAGCAATTACCATAGTGTTATCGATAAAGAAATAGCTGGAAAACCTATCTAAAGGAGAGCATAGGTTAATTCTGGATACCTTTCATGGCAATGCCAAAGATCCTTAACAAGTACGGATCTCTGTGCTATGTCCAATTTAAATTCAACAATCTATTTCTGTATTTATCTTGCATAGATGTTTTTTGTTTTGCTGAGATGTATAATGGATGGACAAAACCTTAATAATTGCCATTCAAGTGCTTAATCACAAATTTTGTCATTTTTTAATATCATTTGATTCCTTTTTTACTTGATCCTCTACATTTTTCTAACATACCTTTAAAATGTATGTCAGGACTTACTATGGCAGTCATATTTCATCTTATTTTAATATTTCATGCAATTAATACTTGACAGATCTTTGATTTTGTTGTTGTTGGCACTCCAACCACTGATACAGATAGTAAGTGACCTCTTTCTCCTCCTCCTTGACAGCAGACAATTTTCAACCAAGTGAAACTATCACCTTAAAGCTAATTTAACTGTTTGTTTAGTCAGTAGGCTTATGTTTCATCATCAGATCTTTATTGAAAGGTTCTTTCTTCTCATTTTAATGGCTGTAATTTTAATCACTTAAGGATGAATAATAATAAATTACCAAATACTTTTTTGATTAGTATGCTTATGGGAATAAAGAAAGGAAGAAAAGGAGAGAGAGAGAGAGCGAGAGAGAGAGAGAGAGAGAGAGAGAGAGAGAGAGAGAGAGAGAGAGAGAGAGAAAATGACATTAAAATGTGCTATTAAAATGCTCTAGTATTAAGATACTTTATAGATTGTCCAGAGAGCAAAACCATAGAGGATATAATAAAAAACAAACAAAACAAACAATACATTGGGGGAAATCACCCCCTGGGAAGTTTTTAAGAAAATAATTTACTTCCACACCTCAGTGAAAGCCATGACAAAATTTTCACAGTTCCATGGCAGTCTTTTTGTACCTGTATTCCAAGTACTATAAATGATATCACAAGGCTATCAGAGGGTGCTTGTTATCTGACACCTGCCTGCATTAGAACATTTGACTTGGGAGTGAAGTTAACAACTCAGGTAGAGTGAGTAGAATGGGACGAGTAGAAGAAAAAGGAGACAAGTTGGAAATATCAATAACATTAATCCTTGATTATAAAAAAGAAAAATTAACAGATGTCTGAATTTGGAATACTTATGACAGTTCAAAGATAAGGAATCATGATCAGAGAAACAGGAAAGTGAGATAAGTTTGGCAGCAGAATGTTGGCAGCATGGATTTGGACCAGTGGAACTGCCTCTGGGAAGCTATATAGTAGTTTTATTGACACCAAAATACTCCCTAAACTTAAGGGTCATCTTTTCACACATCAATTTTCTTTCGTCTATTCCACACAATTGAAAAAAAAAAATTTGAATAGCCCCTATCTTTAACACTGATTACTTTTGGGGGTTTTCTTGTAAATGTTTAACAATTTATTCTCCAAAAACATATGACACACTTTTAAGCCTACTCTACAGCATTAACATTTTCCCCCATCAATTCCTTAAGGTCTGGGAATCAATTAAAAAAAAAAAAATTAACCCTGATTTGTAGTATTTGATGATTTCCAAGGTATAAATGCTCTTGCTGAAATTTTAACTATCAGCTCCTAGGACAAGCTGGCTCCAGCACACATTTTTGTTTATCCAAAAGGCAAAGAACAATGTTCTCACTGACAAATGGCAGAAAGTTATCTTGCATTTCTTAGACTTTAAGATGGGTTATTGGTTTTTTTTTCCTTCAATATCTTTAGAATAAAGATATAACTATGCTGATTTCTGTCATACTGACTTGAACAATGTGAATAGCTTATAACATATTATTAACAAAGAATAGTTCATAAATGCAATACAAAGGATATAATCAGAGAGTTGTCTAAAGCTAAAAGAAACAGGCTGGTCAAATAGTGAGTGGGAGTTATAAGCTTATAGATGGCTAATGTGTTCTACTGATGGCCATTCAATATTGAGAACACAGTGCCAGTCCCACAGTAAGTGCTTAATACATACTTATTGGTTGATCTCCAGAAAATTACCCTTGGAAATCTGGATCTCTTGTGGATAATTTACAGAAATCCATAAGCAAGTCTCACAAGATGAAGGGGTATGTGTGATTGAGTCACGAATTAAAAAGCTACAGAGAATATTTACATGAGTGGGATCACAGATACATTAAGCTATGAAAATATTAGAAATACAGGTAAAAGTCAACAATAAACTAATAAATATTTGTTACTATGATCTAAACATTGTGGTAAACTTGGGGTACACAAAGAAAAGTGAAAATAGTCCCTTCCCTCAAAAAATTCATAGTTTAATAATGGGAGAAAATGGCATGCAAACACCTATTTTTAGATTGCATTGTTGCTTTGGAAAGGGGATAATTTCATCCAGTTCACCAAATATTTATTAAATATCTATAACATGCAATACAAATATATGCTAGGTCCTAGATAATGAATTATGAGGGAAACCTCTTAGAATAAGTCTACAAATGAAGGTAGTTATTAACTAAGGGAATTATTTTGCTTTTTTAAGACTTAGAAGAGTCAACAACTTTTTTCTGACCCTTTCAATATCTCTAGGATATGGATATAATCAGGCTTGTTTCTGCCTGAACTGGCTAGGGTATTCCTATTGCTAATAATGTTCTCTTTCTTTTACCTATACCTCTTAGAATCCTGGTTCCTTTCAAGAGCCAGCTCAAACAATCTTGTTTTACAAAAGGACTTTGCTGGTCTTAGCAGCTACTAGAATCCTTTCTTAATCTCTGCTAAGATTATCTTCTACTTTATGTAAATTTTTTATGTACATGTTGTATCTACTATTAGAATGTAAATGCCTTGAAGTCATAGACAAATTATTTGTTTTTATTGTATTCCCAATACTTACCACAGTGTTTGGCAAAGTAAGTACTTAATAATTATAAGAAATATACTTGTGTCTAGTGCCATATAGCTGTGCAAGAGGCTCCCAAGGCTGGGAGGAGGGTCAAGAGAATTTATATTGCCACTTATTCGCTGAAAATCCCCAATTGTCCTCCCTCATAAAAAAGAATAATACACCATATTTCTGATCTCAAATGCTCAAAGACAATAGGCCATGAATGAATAGTTTATATCTATCTATCTATCTATCTATCTATCTATCTATCTATCTATCTATCTATCTATATCTCTATATAGATATGTTTTACTCATTTATACACACAAATGCACACATATACACACTGTATGTGCATATATAGTAAAATATCCTTTCATTATGTGTTTCCTCATGACTGAAATGCCTTTCCCCCCAGTTTTACATATTTTATTCTTACAAATTTTTGAGGATAATCTCAAATTCCATGACATTTATGAAGCCTTCCCTGATCTCCCCGTCCAGGCATGATGTTCTATAGCAAATATAAAAACATAATATTTTTGAAGAGGAAGATAATTTTGAGATTAAGGAGTTCCAACCCTTCATGATGAGGAAACAAATATAGGGAAATTAAATGACTTACCAAAAGTAATATAGGATACCAGTTACAAAACCTGGACTTAATACCAAGTTTCTCTCTTAACATCTTACAAGATCATAGTCGGAAAGAGAGAAGAGCTCATAAGAAACCATTGGGTCAATCCCCCTCATTTTATAGAAATAGAGGACTATAAATATTGTGACTTTCATTATATATCTTTTTGTACCTGTCATTTTGATAGGTATGAACTTCAAACCCCACATTCAGAATCTGAGTATACAAAACAGATGATTCAGAGAGAAAGAAAGAGAGATTCTTAAATTTATAAATGCATTGAGAAATTCAGCATTTAATTACTGTTCTTATTTACAGACTGTTAACGACTGGACAGAAAAGCTTCTAGGTAGAGAATTTAAAACTGAATTGTTAGGCAGATACCTCTAATTGACTATAAATCAGGAATATTTTTAAAGCATCTCTATAATTGTAATGCAAGTCAACAGGGGTAGATTATTTAATTTATTTTTATTCCATTTATATTACTATGATGGTGGATTTTTTTTTTTTTTCACAAAATACAGTACAGTTGTATTTCAGCATCATTTTTTTGTGTCCTGAATCTTGCAGGAAGAAAAATAATGCAAAGATCATTCAAGCACAATCAAGTTTTACTACTTTGTAGGAGCCATCCATAAGGGCATCTGTATTTAACATTCTTGTTGACTGCAGAATAACTATATAAGTTTTGCTATATTAATGTCATGGAATATTACTTTACTAAAAAAAAAAAGATGGGTTTGACTAATACCAAAAGACATATAAACTGAATTAATTAAAAAAAGAACCAACAACAAAATAAAACTGAGTGCCTTGAAATTATGACTAAGCTTGGCCCCCCAGAAGAAATATGAGACAGTATCTCTTTCCTACTTCCCACTTACCCCATATGAGAGGGACCCAGATACAGAATTGTACAGACAAAATCAAGCTTTTTTGATGGGTTGATTTGATTTACTGAATTGTTTTCTTTTTCTTTTTTGTTATTCTTAGTTGGAAGGGTGGAAAAACATAGAAGAATAATGCATTATGAATTTTAGGTAATATAAAATGAAATACATCAATGAACTTCTTTGTAAAAAAAGTTTATAAATGTATT